>NW_025956801.1:0-29483 GCF_023159225.1 Perognathus longimembris pacificus | reverse complement strand
AATCTGGATTGTGGTGAGGGAACAGAGAAAAAAGCTCATTTAGGACCTGCACTTACGAAGGGGGGTAGGCAGCTGTATATCAGGAGTAAACTTTCTGAGAATAAAACAGCTGGAGCTTGTTAAGGTAATTACACAGGGGAAAGGATAATGTTCTGGGAACACCTCAGAAGAATCTGATTTGTGGTGAGGGGAGAGAGATAAAAGCTCATTTAGGAACGACATGAACATGCTGCGTAGGTAGCTGTTTATCAGTAAATATCTCCACTGAGATTAAGAAAAGCAGTAGCTTAATAAATTAAGTACTTTCCCGGTATGGTTACTGTACTGGGTAACTCTGAAAAAGAATTTGGATTGTGGTGGGGGAACAGAGAAATATGCTCATTTAGGACATGCACTTACGAAGGGGGTAGGCAGTTGTATATCAGGGAGTAAACCTTCTGAGAATAAAAACAGCTGGAGCTTGTTAAGGTAATTACACAGTGGAAAGGATAATGTACTGGGAACTCCTCAGAAGAATCTGATTGTGGTGAGGGGAGAGAGATAAAAGCTCATTTTGGAACGACAGGAACATGCTGTGTGCGTAGCTGTTTATCAGTAAATATCTCCACTGAGATTAAGAAAAGCAGTAGCTTAATAATTAAGTACTTCCTGGTATGGTTACTGTACTGGTAACTCCCCAAAATAATCTGGATTGTGGTGAGGGAACAGAAAAAAGCGCATTTAGGACCTGCACTTACGAAGGGGGTAGGCAGCTGTATATTAGGGAGTAAACCTTCTGAGAATAAAAACATCTGGAGCTTGTTAAGGTAATTACACAGTGGAAAGGATAATGTACTGGGAACTCCTCAGAAGAATCTGATTTGTGGTGATGGGAGAGAGATAAAAGCTCATTTAGGAACGACATGAACATTCTGCAAAGGTAGCTGTTTATCAGTAAATATCTCCACTGAGATTAAGAAAAGCAGTAGATTAATAAATTAAGTACTTCCTGGTATGGGTTACTGTACTGGTAACTCCCCAAAAGAATCTGGATTGTGGTGAGGGAACAGAGAAAAAAGCTCATTTAGGACCTGCACTTACGAAAGGGGTAGCAGTTGTCTATCAGGGAGTAAACCTTCTGAGAATAAAAACAGCTGGAGCTTGTTAAGGTAATTACACAGGGGAAAGGGTAATGTACTGGGCACTCCACAGAACAATCTGATTTGTGGTGAGGGGAGAGAGATAAAAGCTCATTTAGGAACGACATGAACATGCTGCGTAGGTAGCTGTTTATCAGTAAATATCTCCACTGAGATTAAGGAAAAGCAGTAGCTTAATAAATTAAGTACTTCCTGGTATGGTTACTGAACTGGGTAACTCCCCAAAAGAATATGGATTGTGGTGAGGGAACAGAGAAAAAAGCTCATTTAGGACCTGCACTTACGAAGGGGGTAGGGCAGCTGTATATCAGGGAGTAAACCTTCTGAGAATAAAAACCAGCTGGAGCTTGTTAAGGTAATTACAAAGGGGAAAGGATAATGTACTGGGAACTCCTCAGAAGAATCTGATTTGTGGTGAGGGGGAGAGAGATAAAAGCTCATTTAGGAACGACATGAACATGCTGCGTACGTAGCTGTTTATCAGGAAATATCTCCACTGAGATTAAGAAATGCAGTAGCTTAATAAATTAGCACTTCCTGGTATGGTTACTGTACTGGTAACTCCCCAAAAGAATCTGGATTGTGGTGAGGGAACAGAGAAAAAAGCTCACTTAGGACCTGCACTTACGAACGGGGTAGGCAGCTGTATATCAGGGAGTAAACCTTCTGAGAATAAAAACAGCCAGAGCTTGTTAAAGGTAATTACACAGGCGAAAGGATAATGTACTGGGGAACTCCTCAGAAGAATCTGATTTGTGGTGACGGTAGAGATAAAAGCTCACTTAGGAACGACATGAACATGCTGCGTAGGTAGCTGTTTATCAGTAAATATCTCCACTGATATTAAGAAAAGCAGTAGCTTAATAAATGAAGTACTTCCTGGTATGGTTACTGTACTGGTAACTCCCCAAAAGAATCTGGATTGTGGTGAGGGAACAGAGAAAAAAGCTCATTTAGGACTGCACTTACGAAGGAGGTAGGCAGCTGTATTATCAGGGAGTAAACTTCTGTAATGGAATAAAACAGCTGGAGCTTGTTAAGGTAATTACACAGGGGAAAGGATAATGTACTGGGAACACCTCAGAAGAATCTGATTGTGTGGTGAGGGGAGAGAGATAAAAGCTCATTTAGGAACGACATGAACATGCTGCGTAGGTAGCTGTTTATCAGTAAATATCTCCACTGAGATTAAGAAAAGCAGTAGCTTAATAAATTAAGTACTTCCCGTATGGTTACTGGTACTGGTAACTCTGAAAAAGAATTTGGATTGTGGTGGGGAACAGAGAAATATGCTCATTTAGGACATGCACTTACGAAGGGGGTAGGCAGTTGTATATCAGGGAGTAAACCTTCTGAGAATAAAAACAGCTGGAGCTTGTTAAGGTAATTACACAGGGGAAAGGATAATGTACTGGGAACTCCTCAGAAGAATCTGATTTGTGGTGAGGGGAGAGAGATAAAAGCTCATTTTGGAACGACATGAACATGCTGTGTGTGTAGCTGTTTATCAGTAAATATCTCCACTGAGATTAAGAAAAGCAGTAGCTTAATAAATTAAGTACTTCCTGGTATGGTTACTGTACTGGTAACTCCCCAAAATAATCTGGATTGTGGTGAGGGAACAGAAAAAAGCGCATTAGGACCTGCACTTACGAAGGGGGTAGCCAGCTGTATATCAGGGAGTAAACCTTCTGAGAATAAAAACATCTGGAGCTTGTTAAGGTAATTACACAGTGGAAAGGATAATTTACTGGGAACTCCTCAGAAGAATCTGATTTGTGGTGATGGGAGAGAGATAAAAGCTCATTTAGGAACGACATGAACATTCTGCAAAGGGTAGCTGTTTATCAGTAAATATCTCCACTGAGATTAAGAAAAGCAGTAGATTATAAATTAAGTACTTCCTGGTATGGTTACTGTACTGGTAACCTCCCAAAAGAATCTGGATTGTGGGTGACGGAACAGAGAAAAAAGCTCATTTAGGACCTGCACTTACGAAAGGGGTAGGCAGTTGTCTATCAGGGAGTAAACCTTCTGAGAATAAAAAACAGCTGGAGCTGTTAAGGTAATTACACAGGGGAAAGGGTAATGTACTGGGCACTCCACAGAACAATCTGATTTGTGGTGAGGGGAGAGAGATAAAAGCTCATTAGGAACGACATGAACATGCTGCGTAGGTAGCTGTTTATCAGTAAATATCTCCACTGAGATTAAGAAAAGCAGTAGCTTAATAAATTAAGTACTTCCTGGTATGGTTACTGTACTGGTAACTCCCCAAAAGAATATGGATTGTGGTGAGGGAACAGAGAAAAAAGCTCATTTAGGACCTGCACTTACGAAGGGGGTAGGCAGCTGTATATCAGGGAGTAAACCTTCTGAGAATAAAAACAGCTGGAGCTTGTTAAGGTAATTACAAAGGGGAAAGGATAATGTACTGGGAACTCCTCAGAATAATCTGATTTGTGGTGAGGGGAGAGAGATAAAAGCTCATTTAGGAACGACATGAACATGCTGGGTACGTAGCTGTTTATCAGGAAATATCTCCACTGAGATTAAGAAAAGCAGTAGCTTAATAAATTAGCACTTCCTGGTATGGTACTGTACTGGTAACTCCCCAAAAGAATCTGGATTGTGGTGAGGGAACAGAGAAAAAAGCTCACTTAGGACCTGCACTTACGAACGGGGTAGGCAGCTGTATATCAGGGAGTAAACCTTCTGAGAATAAAAACAGCTAGAGCTTGTTAAGGTAATTACACCAGGCGAAAGGATAATGTACTGGGAACTCCTCAGAAGAATCTGATTTGTGGTGAGGGGAGAGAGATAAAAGCTCATTTTGAAACGACATGAACATGCTGTGTGTGTAGCTGTTTTATCAGTACATATCTCCACTGATATTAATAAAAGCAGTAGCTTAATAAATTAAGTACTTCCTCGTATGGTAACTGTACTGGTAACTCCCCAAAAGAATCTGGATTGTGGTGAGGGAACAGAAAAAAAGCGCATTTAGGACCTGCACTTACGAAGGGGGTAGGCAGCTGTATATCAGGGAGTAAACCTTCTGAGAATAAAAACATCTGGAGCTTGTTAAGGTAATTACACAGTGGAAAGGATAATGTACTGGGAACTCCTCAGAAGAATCTGATTCGTGGTGAGCGGAGAGAGATGAAAAGCTCATTTAGGAACGACATGAACATGCTGCGTAGGTGCTGTTTATCAGTAAATATCTCCACTGAGATTAAGAAAAGCAGTAGATTAATAAATTAGCACTTCCTGGTATGGTTACTGTACTGGTAACTCCCCAAAAGAATCTGGATTGTGGTGAGGGAACGAGAGACAAAAAGCTCACTTAAGACCTGCACTTACGAACGGGGTAGGCAGCTGTATATCAGGGAGTAAACCTTCTGAGAATAAAAACAGCTGGAGCTTGGTTAAGGTAATTACACAGGCGAAAGGATAATGTACTGGGAACTCCTCAGAAGAATCTGATTTTTGGTGAGGGGAGAGAGAAAAAAGCTCATTTTGAAACGACATGAACATGCTGTGTGTGTAGCTGTTTATCAGTAAATATCTCCACTGAGATTAATAAAAGCAGTAGCTTAATAAATTAAGTACTTCCTGGTATGGTTACTGTACTGGTAACTCCCCAAAAGAATCTGGATTGTGGTGAGGGAACAGAGAAAAAAGCTCATTTAGGACCTGCACTTACGAAGGGGGTAGGCAGCTGTATATCAGGGAGTAAACCTTCTGAGAATAAAAACAGCTGGAGCTTGTTAAGGTAATTACACAGGGGAAAGGATAATGTACTGGGAACTCCTAAGAAGAATCTGATTTGTAGTGAGGGGAGAGAGATAAAAGTTCATTAAGAACGACATGAACATGCTGCTACATAGCTGTTTATCAGTAAATATCTCGACTGAGATTAAGAAAAGGAGTAGCTTAATAAATTAAGTACTTCCTGGTATGGTTACTGTACTGGTAACTCCCCAAAGAATCTGGATTGTGGTGAGGGAACAGAGAAAAAAGCTCATTTAGGACCTGCACTTACTAATGGGTTAGGCAGCTGTATATCAGGGAGTAAACCTTCTGAGAATAAAAACAGCTGGAGGGTTCTTGAGGTAATTACACCATGGGAAAGGATAATGTACTGGGAACTCCTCAGAAGAATCTGATTTGTGGTGATGGTAGAGAGATAAAAGCTCATTTAGGAACGACATGAACATACTGCGTAGGTAGCTGTTTATCAGTAAATATCTCCACTGAGATTAAGAAAAGCAGTAGCTTAATAAATTAAGTACTTCCTGGTATGGTTACTGTACTGGTAACACCCCCAAAAGAATCTGGATGGTGGTGAGGGAACTGAGAAAAAAGCTCATTTAGGACCTTCACTTACGAAGGGGGTAGGCCGCAGTATATCAGGGAGTAAACCTTCTGAGAATAAAAACACCTGGAGCTTCTTAAGGTAATTACACAGGGAAAGGATTATGTACTGGGAACTCCCTCAGAAGAATCTGATTTGTGGTGAGGGGAGAGAGAAAGTAGCTCATTTAGGAACGACATGAACATGCTGCGTACGTAGCTGTTTATCAGTAAATATCTCCACTGAGATTAAGAAAAGCAGTAGCTTAATAAATTAAGAACTTCCTGGAATGGTTACTGTACTGGTAACTCCCCAAAAGAATCTGGATTGTGCTGAGGGAACAGAGAAAAAAGCTCATTTTGGACCTGCACTTACGAAGGGGGTAGGCAGCTGTGTATCAGGGAGTAAACTTTCTGAGACATAAAAACAGCTGGAGCTTGTTAAGAGTAATTACACAGGGGAAAGGATAATATACTGGGAACTCCTCAGAAGAATCTGATTTGTGGTGAGGGGAGAGAGATAAAAACTCATTTAGGAACGACATGAACATGCTGCGTAGGTAGCTGTTTACCCAGTAAATATCTCCACTGAGATTAAGAAAAGCAGTAGCTTAATAAATTAAGTACTTCCTGGTATGGTTACTGTACTTGTAACTCCCCAAAAGAATCTGGATTGTGGTGAGGGAACAGAGAAAATAGCTCATTTAGGACCTGCACTTACGAAGGGGGTAGGCAGCTGTGTATCAGGGAGTAAACTTTCTGAGAATAAAAACAGCTGGACCTTGTAAGGTAATTACACAGGGGAAAGCATAATGTACTGGGAAATCCTCAAAAGAATCTGATTTGTGTGAGGGGAGAGAGATAAAAGCTCATTTAGGAACGACATGATCATGCTGCGTACATAGCTGTTTATCAGTAAATATCTCCACTGAGATTAGAAAAGCAGTAGCTTAATAAATTAAGTACTATCCTGGTATGGTTACTGTACTGGTAACTCCCCAAACGAATCTGGATTGTGGTGAGGGAACAGAGAAAAAAGAGCATTTAGGACCTGCACTTACGAAGGGGGTAGGCAGCTGTATATCAGGGAGTAAACCTTCTGAGAATAAAAACAGCTGGAGCTTGTTAAGGTAATTACACAGGGGAAAGGATAATGTACTGGGAATCCCTCAGAAGAATCTGATTTGTGGTGAGGGGATAGAGATAAAAGCTCATTTAGGAACGACATGAACATACTGCGTAGGTAGCTGTTTATCAGTAAATATCTCCACTGAGATTTAGAAAAGCAGTAGCTTAATAAATTAGTACGTCCTGGTATGGTTATTGTACTGGTAACTCCCCCAAAAGAATCTGGATTGTGGTGAGGGAACAGAGAAAAAAGCTCATTGAGGACCTGCACATACGAAGAGGATAGGCAGCTGTATATCAGGGAGTAAACCCTCTGAGAATAAAAACAGCTGGAGCTTGTTAAGGTAATTACACAGGGAAAGGATAATGTACTGGGAATCCCTCAGAAGAATCTGATTTGTGGTGAGTGGAGAGAGATAAAAGCTCATTTATGAACGACATGAACATGCTGCGTAGGTAGCTGTTTATCAGTAAATATCTCCACTGAGATTAAGAAAAGCAGTAGGTTAATAAATTAAGTACTTCCTGGTAACGTTACCGTACTGGTAACTCCCCAAAAGATTCTGGATTGTGGTGAGGGAACAGAGAAAAAAGCTCATTTAGGACCTGCACTTACGAAGGGGGTAGGCAGCTGTATATCAGGGAATAAACCTTCTGAGAATAAAAACAGCTGGAGGTTGTTAAGGTAATTACACAGGGGAAAGGATAATGTACTGGAACTGCTCAGAAGAATCTGATTTGTGGTGAGGGGAGAGAGATAAAAGCTCATTTAGGAACGACATGAACATGCTGCGTAGGTAGCTGTTTATCAGTAAATATCTCCACTGAGATTAAGAAAAGCAGTAGCTTAATAAAATAAGTACTTCCTGGGTATGGTTCCAGTACTGGTAACTCCCCAAAAGAATCTGGATTGTGGGTGAGGGAACAGAGACAAAAGCTCATGTTAGGACCTGCACTTACGAAGGGGTAGGCAGCTGTATATCAGGGAGTAAACATTCTGAGAATAAAAACAGCTGGAGCTTGTTAAGGTAATTACACAGGGGAAAGGATAATGTACTGCGAACTCATCAGTAGAATCTGATTTGTGGTGAGGGGAGAGAGATAAAAGCTCATTTAGGAACGACATGAACATGCTGCGTAGGTAGCTGTTTGTCAGTAAATATCTCCACTGAGATTAAGAAAAGCAGTAGCTTAATAAATTAAGTACTTCCTGGTATGGATCCTGTACTGGTAACTCCCCAAAAGAATCTGGATTGTGTGAGGGAACAGAGAAAAAAGCTGATTTAGGAACGACATTAACATGCTGCGTAGGTAGCTGTTTATCAGTAAATATCTCCACTGATATTAAGAAAAGCAGTAGCTTAATAAATTAAGTACTTCCTGGTATGGTTACTGTACTGGTAACTCCCCAAAATAATCTGGATTGTGGTGAGGGAACAGAGAAAAAATGTCATTTATGACCTGCACTTACGAAAGGGGTAGGCAGCTGTATATTAGAGAGTAAACCTTCTGAGAATAAAAACAGCTGGAGCTTGTTAAGGTAATTACCAGGGGAAAGGATAATGTACTGGGAACTCCTCAGAAGAATCTGATTTGTGGTGAGTGGAGAGAGATAAAAGCACATTTAGGAACGACATGAACAGCTGCGTAGGTAGCTGTTTATCAGTAAATATCTCCACTGAGATTAAGAAAAGCAGTAGGTTAATGAAATTAAGTACTTCCTGGTAAGGTTACCATACTGGTAACTCCCCAAAAGATTCTGGATTGTGGTGAGGGAACAGAGAAAAAAACCTCATTTAGGACCTGCACTACGAAGGGGGTAGGCAGCTGTATATCAGGGAGTAAACCTTCTGAGAAAAAAAACAGCTGGAGCTTGTTCAGGTAATTACACAGGGGAAAGTATAATGTACTGGGAACTCCTCAGAAGAATCTGATTTGTGGTGAGGGGAGAGAGAATAAAAGCTCATTTAGGGAACGACATGAACATGCTGCGTAGGTAGCTGTTTATCAGTAAATATCTCCACTGAGATTAAGAAAAGCAGTAGCTTAATAAATTAAGTACTTCCTGGTATGGGTTACTCTACTGGTAACTCCCGAAAAGAATCTGGATTGTGGTGAGGGAACAGAGAAAAAAGGCTCATTTAGGACCTGCACTTACGAAGGGCGTAGGCAGCTGTATATCAGGGAGTAAACCTTCTGAGAATAAAAACAGCTGGAGCTTGTTAATGTAATTACACAGGGGAAAGGATAATGTACTGGGAACTCCTCAGAAGAATCTGATTTGTGGTGAGGGGAGAGAGATAACAGCTCATTTAGGAACGACATGAACATGCTGCATACGTAGCTGTTTATCAGTAAATATCTCCACTGAGATTAAGAAAAGCAGTAGCGTAATAAATTAAGTACTTCCTGGTATGGATACTGTACTGTAACTCCCCAAAAGAATCTGGATTGTGGGTGAAGGAACAGAGAAAAAAAGCTCATTTAGGAACGTATGAACTTGCTGCGTAGGTAGCTGTTTATCAGTAAATATCTCCACTGAGATTAAGAAAAGCAGTAGCTTAATAAATAAAGTACTTCCTGGTATGGTTACTGTACTGGTAACTCCCCAAAAGAATCTGGATTGTGGTGAAGGAACAGAGAAAAAAGCTCATTTAGGAACGATATGAACATGCTGCGTAGGTAGCTGTTTATCAGGAAATTTCTCCACTGAGATTAAGAAAAGCAGTAGCTTAATAAATAAAGTACTTCCTGGTATGGTTACTGTACTGGTAACCTCCTCAAAAGAATCTGGATTTTGGCGAGGGAACAGAGAAAAAAGCTCATTTAGGACCTGCACTTACGAAGGGGGTAGGCAGCAGTATATCAGGGAGTAAACCTTCTGAGAATAAAAAACAGCTGGAGCTTGTAAGGTAATTACACAGGGGAAAGGATAATGTACTGGGAACTCCTCAGAAGAATCTGATTTGTGGTGAGGGGACAGAGATAAAAGCTCATTTAGGAACGACATGAACATGCTGCGTAGGTAGCTGTTTATCAGTAAATATCTCCACTGAGTTTAAGAAAAGCAGTAGCTTAATAAATGAAGTACTTCCTGGTATGGTTACTGTACTGGTAACTCCCCAAAAGAATCTGGATTGTGGTGAGGAGAGAGAGAAAAAGCTCATTTAGGACCTGCACTTACGAAGGGGGTAGGCAGCTGTATTATCAGGGAGTAAACATTCTGAGAATAAAAACAGCTGGAGCTTGTTAAGGTAATTATAGAGGGGAAAGGATAATGTACTGGGGAACTCCACAGAAGAATCTGATTTGTCGTGAGGGGAGAGAGATAAAAGCTCATTTATGAACGACATGAACATGCTGGGTAGGGTAGCTGTTTATCAGTAGATATCCCACTGAGATTAAGAAAAGCAGTAGCTTAATAAATTAAAGTACTTCCTGGTATGGATACTGTACTGGTAACTCCCCAAAAGAATCTGGATTGTGGTGAGGGAACAGAGAAAAAAAGCTCATTTAAGAGCTGCACTTACGAAGGGGGGTAGGCAGCTGTATATCAGGTAGCAAACCTTCTGAGAAATAAAAACAGCTGGAGCTTGTAAGGTAATTACACAGGGGAAAGGATAATTGTACTGGGAACTCCTCAGAAGAATCTGATTTGTGGTGAGGGGAGAGAGATAAAAGCTCATTTAGGAACGACATGAACATGCTGCGTAGGTAGCTGTTTATGAGTAAATATGTACACTGAGATTAAAAAAAGGAGTAGCTTAATAAATTAAGTACTTCCTGGTATGGTTACTGTACTGGTAACTCCCCAAAAGAATCTGGATTTTGGTGAGGGAACAGAGAAAAAAGCTCATTAAGACCTGCACTTACGAAGGTGGTAGGCAGTTGTAAATCAGGGAGTTAACCTTCTGAGAATAAAAACAGCTTTAGCTTGTTAAGGTAATTACACAGGGGAAAGGATAAGGTACTGGGAACTCGTCAGAAGAATCTGATTTGTGATGAGGGGAGAGAGATAAAAGCTCATTTAGGAACGACATGAACATGCTGCGTAGGTAGCTGTTTATCAGTAAATATCTCCACTGAGATTATGAAAAGCAGTAGCTTAATAAATTAAGTACTCTCCTGATATGGTTACTGTACTGGTAACTCCCCAAAAGAATCTGGATTGTGGTGAGGGAACAGAGAAAAAAATCTCATTTAGGACCTGCACTTACGAAGGGGGTAGGCAGCTGTATATCAGGGAGTATCGCTTCTGAGAATAAAAACAGCTGGAGCTTGTTAAGGTAATTACACAGGGGAAAGGATAATGTACTGGGAACTCCTCAGAAGAATCTGATTTGTCCTGAGGGGAGAGAGATAAAAGCTCATTAGGAACGACATGAACATGCTGCATAGGTAGCTGTTTATCAGTAAATATCTCCACTGAGATTAAGAAAAGCAGTAGCTTAATAAATTAAGTACTTCCTGGCATGGATACTGTACTGGTAACTCCCCAAAAGTATCTGGATTGTGGTGAGGGAACAGAGAAAAATGCTCATTTAGGAACGACATGAACATGCTGCGTATGTAGCTGTTTATCAGTAAATATATCCACTGAGATTAAGAAAAGCAGTAGCTTAATAAATTCAGTACTTCCTGGTATGGTTACTGTACTGGTAACTCCCCAAAAGAATCTGGGTTGTGGTGAGTGTACAGAGAAAAAAGCTCATTTAGGACCTGCAATTACGAAGGGGGTAGGCAGCTGTATATCAGGGAGTAAACCTTCTGAGAATAAAAACAGCTGGAGATTGTTAAGGTATTACACAGGGGAAAGGATAATGTACTGGAACTCCACAGAAGTATCTGATTTGTGGTGAGGGGAGAGAGATAAAAGCTCATTTAGGAACGACATGGACATGCTGCGTAGGTAGCTGTTTATCAGTAAATATCTGAACTGAGATTAAGAAAAGCAGTAGCTTAATAAATTAAGTACTTCCTGGTATGGTTACTGTACTGGTAACTCCCCAAAAGAATCTCCATTGTGGTGAGGGAACAGAGAAAAAAGCTCATTTAGTACCTGCACTTACGAAGGGGGTAGGCAGCTGTTTATCAGGGAGTAAACCTTCTGAGAATAAAAACAGCTGGAGCTTGTTAAGGTAATTACACAGGGAAAAAGGATAATGTACTGGGAACTCCCCAGAATAATCTGATTTGTGGTGAGGGGGAGAGAGATAAGAGCTCATTTAGGAACGACATGAACATGCTGCGTAGGTAGCTGTTTATCATTAAATATCTCCACTGAGATTAAGAAAAGCAGTAGCTTAATGAATTAAGTACATCCTGTATGGTTACTGTACTGGTAAATCCCCAAAAGAAACTGGATGGTGTGAGGGAACTGAGAAAAAAGCTCATTTAGGACCTTCACTTACGAAGAGGTTAGGCCGCAGTACATCTGGGAGTAAACCTTCTGAGAATAAAAACCAGCTGGAGCTTCTTAAGGTAATTACACAGGGGAAAGGATAATGTACTGGGAACCTCCTCAGAAGAATCTGATTTGTGGTGAGGGAGAGAGAAAGTAGCTCATTTAGGAACGACATGAACATGCTGCGTACGTAGCTGTTTATCAGTAAATATCTCCATTGAGATTAAGAAAACCAGTAGCTTAATAAATTAAGTACTTCCTGGTATGATTATTGTACTGGTAACTCCCCAAAAGAATCTGGATTGTGGTGAGGGAACAGAGAAAAAAGCTCATTTAGGACCTGCACTTACGAAGGGGGTAGGCAGCTGTATATCAGGGAGTAAACCTTCTGAGAATAAAAACAGCTGGAGCTTGTTAAGGTAATTACACAGGGGAAAGGATAATGTACTGGGAAATCCTCAAAAGAATCTGATTGTGGTGAGGGGAGAGAGATAAAGCTCATTTAGGAACGACATGAACATGCTGCGTACATAGCTGTTTATCAGTAAATATCTCCACTGAGATTAAGAAAAGCAGTAGCTTAATAAATTAAGTACTTCCGGGTATGGTCACTGTACTGGTAACTCCCCACAAGAATCTGGATTGTGGTGAGGGAACAGAGAAAAAAGCTCATTTAGGACCTGCACTTACGAAGGGGGTAGGCAGGTGTATATCAGGAGTAAACCTTCTGAGAATAAAACACTGAGCTTGTTAAGGTAATTACACAGGGAAAAGGAAAATGTACTGGGAATTCCTCAGAAGAATCTGATTTGTGGTGAGGGGAGAGAGATAAAAGCTCATTTAGGAACGACATGAACATGCTGCATACGTAGCTGTTTATCACTAAATATCTCCATGAGATTAAGAAAAGCAGTAGCTTAATAAATTAAGTACTTCCTGGTATGGTTACTGTACTGGTAACTCCCCAAACGAATCTGGATTGTGGTGAGGGAACAGAGAAAAAAGCTCATTTAGGACCTGCACTTACGAAGGGGGTAGGCAGCTGTATATCAGGGAGTAAACCTTCTGAGAATAAAAACAGCTGGAGCTTGTTCAGGTAATTACACAGGGGAAAGGATAATGTACTGGGAACTCCTCAGAAGAATCTGATTTGTGGTGAGGGAGAGAAATAAAAGCTCATTTAGGAACGACATGAACATGCTGCGTAGGTAGCTGTTTTATTTTCAGTAAATATCTCCACTGAGATTAAGAAAAGCAGTAGCTTAATAAATTAAGTACTTCTGGTATGGTTACTCTACTGGTAACTCCCGAAAAGAATCTGGATTGTGGTGAGGGAACAGAGAAAAAAGCTCATTTAGGACCTGCACTTACGAAGGGCGTAGGCAGCTGTATATCAGGGAGTAAAACTTCTGAGATAAAAACAGCTGGAGCTTGTTAATATAATTACACAGGGGAAAGGATAATGTACTGGGAACTCCTCAGAAGAATCTGATTTGTGGTGAGGGGAGAGAGATAACAGCTCATTTAGGAACGACATGAACATGCTGCATACGTAGCTGTTTATCAGTAAATATCTCCACTGAGATTAAGAAAAGCAGTAGCGTAATAAATTAAGTACTTCCTGGTATGGATACTGTACTGGTAACTCCCCAAAAGAATCTGCATTGTGGTGAAGGAACAGAGGAAAAAGCTCATTTAGGAACGATATGAACATGCGGCGTAGGTAGCTGTTTATCAGTAAATATCTCCACTGAGATTAAGAAAAGCAGTAGCTTAGTAAATAAAGTACTTCCTGGTATGGTTACTGTACTGGTAACTCCCCAAAAGAATCTGGATTTTGGCGAGGGGACAGAGAAAAAAAGCTCATTTAGGACCTGCACTTACGAAGGGGGTAGGCAGCAGTATATCAGGGAGTAAACCTTCTGAGAATAAAAACAGCTGGAGCTTGTAAGGGTAATTACACAGGGGAAAGATAAGGTACTGGGAACTCCTCAGTAGAATCTGATTTGTGGTGAGGGGACAGAGATAAAAGCTCATTTAGGGAACGACATGAACATGCGGCGTACGTAGCTGTTTATCAGTAAATATCTCCATTGAGATTAAGAAAAGGAGTAGCTTAATAAATTAAGTACTTCCTGGTATGGTTACTGTAC
The DNA here is from genome assembly GCF_023159225.1 of Perognathus longimembris pacificus. Taxonomy (NCBI): domain Eukaryota; kingdom Metazoa; phylum Chordata; class Mammalia; order Rodentia; family Heteromyidae; genus Perognathus; species Perognathus longimembris. The sequence continues at coordinate 15,303 of NW_025956801.1, read as the reverse complement.
TGGTAGCTCCCCAAAAGAATCTGGATTGTGGTGAGGGAACAGAGAAAAAAGCTCATTTAAGAGCTGCACTTACGAAGGGGGTAGGCAGCTGTATATCAGGGAGTAAACCTTCTGAGAATAAAAACAGCTGGAGCTTGGTTAAGGTAATTACACAGGGGAAAGGATAATGTACTGGGAACTCCTCAGAAGAATCTGATTTGTGGTGAGGGGAGAGAGATAAAAGCTCATTTAGGAACGACATGACATGCTGCGTAGGTAGCTGTTTATGAGTAAATATGTACACTGAGATTAAAAAAAGGAGTAGCTTAATAAATTAAGTACTTCCTGGTATGGTTACTGTACTGGTAACTCCCCAAAAGAATCTGGATTGTGGTGAGGGAACAGAGAAAAAAGCTCATTAAGACCTGCACTTACGAAGGTGGTAGGCAGTTTGTAAATCAGGGAGTTAACCTTCTGAGAATAAAAAGAGCTTTAGCTTGTTAAGGTAATTACACAGGGGAAAGGATAAGGTACTGGGAACTCGTCAGAAGAATCTGATTTGTGATGAGGGGAGAGAGATAAAAGCTCATTTAGGAACGACATGAACATGCTGCGTAGGTAGCTGTTTATCAGTAAATATCTCCACTGAGATTAAGAAAAGCAGTAGCTTAATAAATTAAGTACTTCCTGATATGGTTACTGTACCTGGTAACTCCCCAAAAGGAATCTGGATTGTGGTGAGGGAACAGAGAAAAAATCTCATTTAGGACTTGCACTTACGAAGGGGGTAGGCAGCTGTATATCAGGGAGTATCGCTTCTGAGAATAAAAACAGCTGGAGCTTGTTAAGGTAATTACACAGGGGAAAGGATAATGTACTGGGAACTCCTCAGAAGAATCTGATTTGTCCTGAGGTGAGAGAGAAAAAAGCTCATTTAGGAACGACATGAACATGCTGCATAGGTAGCTGTTTATCAGTAAATATCTCCACTGAGATTAAGAAAAGCAGTAGCTTAATAAATTAAGTACTTCCTGGCATGGATACTGTACTGGTAACTCCCCAAAAGAATCTGGATTGTGGTGAGGGAACAGAGAAAAATGCTCATTTAGGAACGACATGAACATGCTGCGTATGTAGCTGTTTATCAGTAAATATATCCACTGAGATTAAGAAAAGCAGTAGCTTAATAAATTCAGTACTTCCTGGTATGGTTACTGTACTGGTAACTCCCCAAAAGAATCTGGGTTGTGGTGAGGGTACAGAGAAAAAAGCTCATTAGGACCTGCAATTACGAAGGGGGTAGGCAGCTGTATATCAGGGAGTAAACCTTCTGAGAATAAAAACAGCTGGAGATTGTTAAGGTAATTACACAGGGGAAAGGATAATGTACTGGGAAATCCACAGAAGAATCTGATTTGTGGTGAGGGGAGAGAGATAAAAGCTCATTTAGGAACGACATGGACATGCTGCGTAGGTAGCTGTTTATCCGTAAATATCTGAACTGAGATTAAGAAAAGCAGTAGCTTAATAAATTAAGTACTTCTGGTATGGTTACTGTAATGGTAACTCCCCAAAAGAATCTCCATTGTGGTGAGGGAACAGAGAAAAAAGCTCATTTAGTACCTGCACTTACGCAGGGGGTAGGCACGCTGTTTATCAGGGAGGTAAACCTTCTGAGAATAAAAACAGCTGGAGCTTGTTAAGGTAATTACACAGGGAAAAGGATAATGTACTGGGAACTCCCCAGAATAATCTGATTTGTGGTGAGGGAGAGAGATAAAAGCTCATTTAGGAACGACATGAACATGCTGCGATAGGTAGCTGTTTATCATCTAATATCTCCACTGAGATTAAGAAAAGCAGTAGCTTAATGAATTAAGTACTTCCTGGTATGGTTACTGTACTGGTAACTCCCCAAAAAAATCTGGATTGTGGTGAGGGAACAGAGAAAAATGCTCATTTAGGTACGACATGAACATGCTGCGTAGGTAGCTGTTTATCAGTAAATTCTCCACTGAGATTAATAAAAGAAGTAGCTTAATAAATTAAGTACTTCCTGGTATGGTTACTGTACTGGTAACTCCTCAAAAGAATCTGGATTGTGGTGAGGGAATAGAGAAAAAAGCTCATTTAGGACCTGCTCTTACGAAGGGGGTAGGCAGCTGTATATCAGGGAGTAAACCTTCTGAGAATAAAAACAGCTGGATCTTGTTAAGGTGATTACACAGGGGAAAGGATAATATACTGGGAACTCCTCAGAAGAATCTGATTTGTGGTGAGGGGAGAGAGATAAAAGCTCATTTAGGAACGACATGAACATGCTGCGTAGGTAGCTGTATATCAGTAAATATCTCCACTGAGATTAAGAAAAGTAGTAGCTTAATAAATTAAGTACTTCCTGGTATGGTTATTGTACTGGTAACTCCCCAAAAGAATCTGGATTGTGGTGAGGGAACAGAGAAAAAAGCTCTTTAGGACCTGCACTTACGAAGGGGGTATTCAGCTGTATATCAGGGAGTAAACCTTCTGAGAATAAAAACAGCTGGAGCTTGTTAAGGTAAATACACAGGGGAAAGGATAATGTACTGGGAACTCCACAGAAGAATCTGATTTGTGGTGAGGGGAGAGAGATAAAAGCTCATTTAGGAACGACATGAACATGCTGCGTAGGTAGCTGTTTATCAGTAAATATCTCCCACTGAGATTAAGAAAAGCAGTAGCTTAATAAATTAAGTACTTCCTGGTATGGTTACTGTACTGGTAAATCCCCAAAAGAAACTGGATGGTGGTGAGGGAACTGAGAAAAAAGCTCATTTAGGACCTTCACTTACGAAGAGGTTAGGCCGCAGTACATCAGGGATTAAACCTTCTGAGAATAAAAACAGCTGGAGCTTCTTAAGGTAATTACACAGGGGAAAGGATAATGTACTGGGAACTCCTCAGAAGAAATCTGATTTGTGGTGAGGGGAGAGAGAAAGTAGCTCATTTAGGAACGACATGAACATGCTGCGTACGAAGCTTTTTATCAGTAAATATCTCCATTGAGATTAAGAAAACCAGTAGCTTAATAAATTAAGTACTTCCTGGTATGGTGTATTGTACTGGTAACTCCCCAAAAGAATCTGGATTGTGGTGAGGGAACAGAGAAAAAAGCTCATTTAGGACCTGCACTTACGAAGGGGGTAGGCAGCTGTATATCAGGGAGTAAACCTTCTGAGAATAAAAACAGCTGGAGCTTGTTAAGGTAATTACACAGGGGAAAGGATAATGTACTGGGAAATCCTCAAAAGAATCTGATTTGTGGTGAGGGGAGAGAGATAAAAGCTCATTTAGGAACGACATGAACATGCTGCGTACATAGCTGTTTATCAGTAAATATCTCCACTGAGATTAAGAAAAGCAGTAGCTTAATAAATTAAGTACTTCCGGGTATGGTCACTGTACTGGTAACTCCCCAAAAGAATCTGGATTGTGGTGAGGGAACAGAGAAAAAAGCTCATTTAGGACCAGCACTTACGAAGGGGGTAGGCAGGTGTATATCAGGGAGTAAACCTTCTGAGAATAAAAACAGCTGGAGCTTGTTAAGGTAATTACACAGGGAAAAGGAAAATGTACTGGGAATTCCTCAGAAGAATCTGATTTGTGGTGAGGGGAGAGAGATAAAAGCTCATTTAGGAACGATATGAACATGCTGCATACGTAGCTGTTTATCACTAAATATCTCCAATGAGATTAAGAAAAGCAGTAGCTTAATAAATTAAGTACTTCCTGGTATGGTTACTGTACTGGTAACTCTCCCAAACGAATCTGGATTGTGGTGAGGGAACAGAGAACAAATAGCTCATTTAGGACCTGCACTTACGAAGGGGGTAGGCAGCTGTATATCAGGGAGTAAACCTTCTGAGAATAAAAACAGCTGGAACTTGTTCAGGTAATTACACAGGGGAAAGGATAATGTACTGGGAACCTCCTCAGCAAGAATCTGATTTGTGGTGAGGGGAGAGAAATAAAAGCTCATTTAGGAACGACATGAACATGCTGCGTAGGTAGCTGTTTATCAGTAAATATCTCCACTGAGATTAAGAAAAGCAGTAGCTTAATAAATTAAGTACTTCCTGGTATGGTTACTCTACTGGTAACTCCCGAAAAGAATCTGGATTGTGGTGAGGGAACAGAGAAAAAATCTCATTTAGGACCTGCACTTACGAAGGGCGTAGGCAGCTGTATATCAGGGAGTAAACCTTCTGAGAATAAAAACAGCTGGAGCTTGTTAATGTAATTACACAGGGGAAAGGATAATGTACTGGGAACTCCTCAGAAGAATCTGATTTGTGGTGAGGGGAGAGAGATAACAGCTCATTTAGGAACGACATGAACATGCTGCATACGTAGTCTGTTTATCAGTAAATATCTCCACTGAGATTAAGAAAAGCAGTAGCTTAATAAATTAAGTACTTCCTGGTATGGATACTGTACTGGTAACTCCCCAAAAGAATCTGGATTGTGGTGAGGGAACAGAGAAAATAGCTCATTTAGGAACGATATGAACATGCTGCGTAGGTAGCTGTTTATCGAGTAAATATCTCCACTGAGATTAAGAAAAGCAGTAGCTTAATAAATAAAGTACTTCCTGGTATGGTTACTGTACCTGGTAACCCCCAAAACAATCTGGATTTTCGTGAGGGAGAACAGACAAAAAAGCTCATTTAGGACCTGCACTTACGAAGGGGGTAGGCAGCTGTATATCAGGGAGTAAACCTTCTGAGAATAAAAACAGCTGGAGCTTGTTAAGGTAATTACACAGGGGAAAGGATAATGTACTTGGAACTCCTCAGAAGAATCTGATTTGTGGTGAGGGGGAGAGAGATAAAAGCTCATTTAAGAACGACATGAACATGCGGCGTACGTAGCTGTTTATCAGTAAATATCTCCATTGAGACTTAAGAAAAGCAGTAGCTTAATAAATTAAGTACTTCCTGGTATGGTTACTGTACCTGGGTAGCTCCCCAAAAGAATCTGGATTGTGGTGAGGGAACAGAGAAAAAAGCTCAGTTTAAGAGCTGCACTTACGAAGGGGTAGGCAGCTGTATATCAGGGAGTAAACCTTCTGAGAATAAAAACAGCTGGAGCTTGTTAAGGTAATTACACAGGGGAAAGGAAAATGTACTGGGACCTCCTCAGAAGAATCTGATTTGTGGTGAGGGGAGAGAGATAAAAGCTCATTTAAGAATGTCATGAACATCGCTGCGTAGGTAGCTGTTCATCAGTAAATATCTAAACTGAGATTAAGAAAAGCAGTGGCTTAATAAATTAAGTAGTTCCTGGTATGGTTACTGTACTGGTAATTCCCCAAAAGAATCTGGATTGTGGTGAGGGAACAGAGAAAAAAGCTCATTTAGGACCTACACTTACGAAGGGGGTAGGCAGCTGTATATCAGGGAGTAAACCTTCTGAGAATAAAAACAGCTGGAGCTTGTTAAGGTAATTACACAGGGGAAAGGATAATGTACTGGGAACTCCTCAGAAGAATCTGATTTGTGGTGATGGGAGAGAGATAATAGCTCATTTAGGAACGACATGAACATGCTGCGTAGGTAGCTGTTTATCAGTAAATATCTCCACTGAGATTAAGAAAAGCAGTAGCTTAATAAATTAAGTACTTCCTGGTATGGTTACTCGTACTGGTAACTCCCCAAAAAGAATCTGGATTGTGCTGAGGGGAACAGAGCAAACAAAGCTCATTTAGGACCTGCACTTACGAAGGGAGTAGGCAGCTGTATATCAGGGAGTAAACCTTCTGAGAATAAAAACAGCTGGAGCTTGTTAGGGTAATTAGCACAGGGGAAAGGATAATGTACTGGGAACTCCTCATAAGAATCTGATGTCTGGTGAGGGAAGAGAGATAAAGCTCATTTAGGAACGACATGAACATGCTGCGTAGGTAGCTGTTTTATCAGTAAATATCTCCAATGAGATTAAGAAAAGCAGTAGCTTAATAAATTAAGTACTTCCTGGTATGGTTACTGTACTGGTAACTCGCCCAAAAGAATCTGGATTGTGGTGAGGGAACAGAGAAAAAAGCTCATTTAGGACCTGCACTTACGAAGGGGGTAGGCGGCTGTTATTCAGGGAGTAAAGGTTCTGAGAATAAACACAGCTGGAGCTTGTAAGGTAATTACACAGGGAAAAGGATATTGTACTGGGACCTCCTCAGAAGAATCTGATTCGTGGTGAGGGAGAGAGATAAAAGCTCATTTAGGATCGACATGAACAGCTGCGTAGGTAGCTGTTTATCAGTAAATTATCTCCACTGAGATTAAGAAAAGCAGTAGCTTAATAAATTAAGTACTTCCTGGTATGGTTACTGTACTGGTAACTCCCAAAAGAATCTGGATTGTGGTGAGGGAACAGAGAAAAAAGCTCATTTAGGACCTGCACTTACGAAGGGTGTAGGCGGCTGTATATCAGGGAGGTAAACCTTATGAGAATAAAAACAGCTGGGATCTTGTTAACGTAATTACACAGGGGGAAAGGATAATGTACTGGGAACTCCTCAGAAGAATCTGATTTGTGGTGAGGGGAGAGAGATAATAGCTCATTTAGGAACGACATGAACATGCTGCGTACGTAGCTGTTTATCTGTAAATATATACACTGAGATTAAGAAAAGCAGTAGCTTAATAAATTAAGTACTTCCTTGTATTTTTACTGTACTGGTAACTCCCCAAAAGAATCTGGATTGTGGTGAGGGAACAGAGAAAAAATCTAATTTAGGACCTGCACTTACGAAGGGGGTAGGCAGCTGTATATCAGGGAGTAAACCTTCTGAGAATAAAAACAGCTGGAGCTTGTTAAGGTAATTACACAGGGGAAAGGATAATGTACTGGGAACTCCTCAGAAGAATCTGATTTTTGGTGAGGGGATAGAGATAAAAGCTCATTTAGGAAAGAAATGAACATGCTGCGTAGGTAGCTGGTTATCAGTAAATATATACACTTAGATTAAGAAAAGCAGTAGCTTAATAAATTAAGTACTTCCTTGTATTTTTACTGTACTGGTAACTCCCCAAAAGAATCTGGATTGTGGTGAGGGAACAGAGAAAAAATCTAATTTAGGACCTGCACTTACGAAGGGGTTAGGCAGCTGTATATCAGGGAGTAAACCTTCTGAGAATAAAAACAGCTGGAGCTTGTTAAGGTAATTACGCAGGGGAAAGGATAATGTACTGGGAACTCCTCAGAAGAATCTGATTTGTGGTGAGGGGAGAGAGATAAAAGCTCATTTAGGAACGACATGAACATGCTGCGTAGGTAGCTGTTTATCATTAAATATCTCCACTGAGATTAAGAAAAGCAGTAGCTTAATGAATTAAGTACTTCCTGGTATGGTTACTGTACTGGTAACTCCCCAAAAAAATCTGGATTGTGGTGAGGGAACAGAGAAAAATGCTCATTTAGGTACGACATGAACATGCTGCGTAGGTAGCTGTTTATCAGTAAATATCTCCACTGAGATTAATAAAAGAAGTAGCTTAATAAATTAAGTACTTCCTGGTATGGTTACTGTACTGGTAACTCCTCAAAAGAATCTGGATTGTGGTGAGGGAATAGAGAAAAAAGCTCATTTAGGACCTGCTCTTACGAAGGGGGTAGGCAGCTGTATATCAGGGAGTAAACCTTCTGAGAATAAAAACAGCTGGATCTTGTTAAGGTGATTACACAGGGGAAAGGATAATATACTGGGAACTCCTCAGAAGAATCTGATTTGTGGTGAGGGGAGAGAGATAAAAGCTCATTTAGGAACGACATGAACATGCTGCGTAGGTAGCTGTATATCAGTAAATATCTCCACTGAGATTAAGAAAAGTAGTAGCTTAATAAATTAAGTACTTCCTGGTGTGGTTATTGTACTGGTAACATCCCCAAAAGAATCTGGATGGTGGTGAGGGAACAGAGAAAAAAGCTCATTTAGGACCTGCACTTACGAAGGGGGTATTCAGCTGTATATCAGGGAGTAAACCTTCTGAGAATAAAAACAGCTGGAGCTTGTTAAGGTAAATACACAGGGGAAAGGATAATGTACTGGGAACTCCACAGAAGAATCTGATTTGTGGTGAGGGGAGAGAGATAAAAGCTCATTTAGGAACGACATGAACATGCTGCGTAGGTAGCTGTTTATCAGTAAATATCTCCACTGAGATTAAGAAAAGCAGTAGCTTAATAAATTAAGTACTTCCTGGTATGGTTACTGTACTGGTAAATCCCCAAAAGAAACTGGATGGTGGTGAGGGAACTGAGAAAAAAGCTCATTTAGGACCTTCACTTACGAAGAGGTTAGGCCGCAGTACATCAGGGAGTAAACCTTCTGAGAATAAAAACAGCTGGAGCTTCTTAAGGTAATTACACAGGGGAAAGGATAATGTACTGGGAACTCCTCAGAAGAATCTGATTTGTGGTGAGGGGAGAGAGAAAGTAGCTCATTTAGGAACGACATGAACATGCTGCGTACGTAGCTGTTTATCAGTAAATATCTCCATTGAGATTAAGAAAACCAGTAGCTTAATAAATTAAGTACTTCCTGGTATGGTTATTGTACTGGTAACTCCCCAAAAGAATCTTGATTGTGGTGAGGGAACAGAGAAAAAAGCTCATTTAGGACCTGCACTTACGAAGGGGGTAGGCAGCTGTATATCAGGGAGTAAACGTTCTGAGAATAAAAACAGCTGGAGCTTGTTAAGGTAATTACACAGGGGAAAGGATAATGTACTGGGAAATCCTCAAAAGAATCTGATTTGTGGTGAGGGGAGAGAGATAAAAGCTCATTTAGGAACGACATGAACATGCTGCGTACATAGCTGTTTATCAGTAAATATCTCCACTGAGATTAAGAAAAGCAGTAGCTTAATAAATTAAGTACTTCCGGGTATGGTCACTGTACTGGTAACTCCCCAAAAGAATCTGGATTGTGGTGAGGGAACAGAGAAAAAAGCTCATTTAGGACCTGCACTTACGAAGGGGGTAGGCAGGTGTATATCAGGGAGTAAACCTTCTGAGAATAAAAACAGCTGGAGCTTGTTAAGGTAATTACACAGGGAAAAGGAAAATGTACTGGGAATTCCTCAGAAGAATCTGATTTGTGGTGAGGGGAGAGAGATAAAAGCTCATTTAGGAACGATATGAACATGCTGCATACGTAGCTGTTTATCACTAAATATCTCCAATGAGATTAAGAAAAGCAGTAGCTTAATAAATTAAGTACTTCCTGGTATGGTTACTGTACTGGTAACTCCCCAAACGAATCTGGATTGTGGTGAGGGAACAGAGAAAAAAGCTCATTTAGGACCTGCACTTACGAAGGGGGTAGGCAGCTGTATATCAGGGAGTAAACCTTCTGAGAATAAAAACAGCTGGAGCTTGTTCAGGTAATTACACAGGGGAAAGGATAATGTACTGGGAACTCCTCAGAAGAATCTGATTTGTGGTGAGGGGAGAGAAATAAAAGCTCATTTAGGAACGACATGAACATGCTGCGTAGGTAGCTGTTTATCAGTAAATATCTCCACTGAGATTAAGAAAAGCAGTAGCTTAATAAATTAAGTACTTCCTGGTATGGTTACTCTACTGGTAACTCCTCAAAAGAATCTGGATTGTGGTGAGGGAATAGAGAAAAAAGCTCATTTAGGACCTGCTCTTACGAAGGGGGTAGGCAGCTGTATATCAAGGAGTAAACCTTCTGAGAATAAAAACAGCTGGATCTTGTTAAGGTGATTACACAGGGGAAAGGATAATATACTGGGAACTCCTCAGAAGAATCCGATTTGTGGTGAGGGGAGAGAGATAAAAGCTCATTTAGGAACGACATGAACATGCTGCGTAGGTAGCTGTATATCAGTAAATATCTCCACTGAGATTAAGAAAAGTAGTAGCTTAATAAATTAAGTACTTCCTGGTATGGTTATTGTACTGGTAACTCCCCAAAAGAATCTGGATGGTGGTGAGGGAACAGAGAAAAAAGCTCATTTAGGACCTGCACTTACGAAGGGGGTATTCAGCTGTATATCAGGGAGTAAACCTTCTGAGAATAAAAACAGCTGGAGCTTGTTAAGGTAAATACACAGGGGAAAGCATAATGTACTGGGAACTCCACAGAAGAATCTGATTTGTGGTGAGGGGAGAGAGATAAAAGCTCATTTAGGAACGACATGAACATGCTGCGTAGGTAGCTGTTTATCAGTAAATATCTCCACTGAGATTAAGAAAAGCAGTAGCTTAATAAATTAAGTACTTCCTGGTATGGTTACTGTACTGGTAAATCCCCAAAAGAAACTGGATGGTGGTGAGGGAACTGAGAAAAAAGCTCATTTAGGACCTTCACTTACGAAGAGGTTAGGCCGCAGTACATCAGGGAGTAAACCTTCTGAGAATAAAAACAGCTGGAGCTTCTTAAGGTAATTACACAGGGGAAAGGATAATGTACTGGGAACTCCTCAGAAGAATCTGATTTGTGGTGAGGGGAGAGAGAAAGTAGCTCATTTAGGAACGACATGAACATGCTGCGTACGTAGCTGTTTATCAGTAAATATCTCCATTGATATTAAGAAAACCAGTAGCTTAATAAATTAAGTACTTCCTGGTATGGTTATTGTACTGGTAACTCCCCAAAAGAATCTTGATTGTGGTGAGGGAACAGAGAAAAAAGCTAATTTAGGACCTGCACTTACGAAGGGGGTAGGCAGCTGTATATCAGGGAGTAAACGTTCTGAGAATAAAAACAGCTGGAGCTTGTTAAGGTAATTACACAGGGGAAAGGATAATGTACTGGGAAATCCTCAAAAGAATCTGATTTGTGGTGAGGGGAGAGAGATAAAAGCTCATTTAGGAACGACATGAACATGCTGCGTACATAGCTGTTTATCAGTAAATATCTCCACTGAGATTAAGAAAAGCAGTAGCTTAATAAATTAAGTACTTCCGGGTATGGTCACTGTACTGGTAACTCCCCAAAAGAATCTGGATTGTGGTGAGGGAACAGAGAAAAAAGCTCATTTAGGACCTGCACTTACGAAGGGGGTAGGCAGGTGTATATCAGGGAGTAAACCTTCTGAGAATAAAAACAGCTGGAGCTTGTTAAGGTAATTACACAGGGAAAAGGAAAATGTACTGGGAATTCCTCAGAAGAATCTGATTTGTGGTGAGGGGAGAGAGATAAAAGCTCATTTAGGAACGATATGAACATGCTGCATACGTAGCTGTTTATCACTAAATATCTCCAATGAGATTAAGAAAAGCAGTAGCTTAATAAATTAAGTACTTCCTGGTATGGTTACTGTACTGGTAACTCCCCAAACGAATCTGGATTGTGGTGAGGGAACAGAGAAAAAAGCTCATTTAGGACCTGCACTTACGAAGGGGGTAGGCAGCTGTATATCAGGGAGTAAACCTTCTGAGAATAAAAACAGCTGGAGCTTGTTCAGGTAATTACACAGGGGAAAGGATAATGTACTGGGAACTCCTCAGAAGAATCTGATTTGTGGTGAGGGGAGAGAAATAAAAGCTCATTTAGGAACGACATGAACATGCTGCGTAGGTAGCTGTTTATCAGTAAATATCTCCACTGAGATTAAGAAAAGCAGTAGCTTAATAAATTAAGTACTTCCTGGTATGGTTACTCTACTGGTAACTCCCGAAAAGAATCTGGATTGTGGTGAGGGAACAGAGAAAAAAGCTCATTTAGGACCTGCACTTACCGAAGGGCGTAGGCAGCTGTATATCAGGGAGTAAACCTTCTGAGAATAAAAACAGCTGGAGCTTCTTAAGGTAATTACACAGGGGAAAGGATAATGTACTGGGAACTCCTCAGAAGAATCTGATTTGTGGTGAGGGGAGAGAGATAACAGCTCATTTAGGAACGACATGAACATGCTGCATATGTAGCTGTTTATCAGTAAATATCTCCACTGAGATTAAGAAAAGCAGTAGCTTAATAAATTATGTACTTCCTGGTATGGATACTGTACTGGTAACTCCCCAAAAGAATCTGGATTGTGGTGAGGGAACAGAGAAAAAAGCTCATTTAGGAACGATATGAACATGCTGCGTAGGTAGCTGTTTATCAGTAAATATCTCCACTGAGATTAAGAAAAGCAGTAGCTTAATAAATAAAGTACTTCCTGGTATGGTTACTGTACTGGTAACCCCCAAAACAATCTGGATTTTCGTGAGGGAACAGACAAAAAAGCTCATTTAGGACCTGCACTTACGAAGGGGGTAGGCAGCTGTATATCAGGGAGTAAACCTTCTGAGAATAAAAACAGCTGGAGCTTGTTAAGGTAATTACACAGGGGAAAGGATAATGTACTTGGAACTCCTCAGAAGAATCTGATTTGTGGTGAGGGGAGAGAGATAAAAGCTCATTTAAGAACGACATGAACATGCGGCGTACGTAGCTGTTTATCAGTAAATATCTCCATTGAGATTAAGAAAAGCAGTAGCTTAATAAATTAAGTACTTCCTGGTATGGTTCCTGTACTGGTAGCTCCCCAAAAGAATCTGGATTGTGGTGAGGGAACAGAGAAAAAAGCTCATTTAAGAGCTGCACTTACGAAGGGGGTAGGCAGCTGTATATCAGGGAGTAAACCTTCTGAGAATAAAAACAGCTGGAGCTTGTTAAGGTAATTACACAGGGAAAGGAAAATGTACTGGGACCTCCTCAGAAGAATCTGATTTGTGGTGAGGGGAGAGAGATAAAAGCTCATTTAAGAATGTCATGAACATGCTGCGTAGGTAGCTGTTCATCAGTAAATATCTAAACTGAGATTAATAAAAGCAGTGGCTTAATAAATTAAGTAGTTCCTGGTATGGTTACTGTACTGGTAATTCCCCAAAAGAATCTGGATTGTGGTGAGGGAACAGAGAAAAAAGCTCATTTAGGACCTACACTTACGAAGGGGGTAGGCAGCTGTATATCAGGGAGTAAACCTTCTGAGAATAAAAACAGCTGGAGCTTGTTAAGGTAATTACACAGGGGAAAGGATAATGTACTGGGAACTCCTCAGAAGAATCTGATTTGTGGTGATGGGAGAGAGATAAAAGCTCATTTAGGAACGACATGAACATGCTGCGTAGGTAGCTGTTTATCAGTAAATATCTCCACTGAGATTAAGAAAAGCAGTAGCTTAATAAATTAAGTACTTCCTGGTATGGTTACTGTACTGGTAACTACCCAAAAGAATCTGGATTGTGGTGAGGGAACAGAGCAAAAAGCTCATTTAGGACCTGCACTTACGAAGGGAGTAGGCAGCTGTATATCAGGGAGTAAACCTTCTGAGAATAAAAACAGCTGGAGCTTGTTAAGGTAATTACACAGGGGAAAGGATAATGTACTGGGAACTCCTCATAAGAATCTGATGTCTGGTGAGGGAAGAGAGATAAAAGCTCATTTAGGAACGACATGAACATGCTGCGTAGGTAGCTGTTTATCAGTAAATATCTCCAATGAGATTAAGAAAAGCAGTAGCTTAATAAATTAAGTACTTCCTGGTATGGTTACTGTACTGGTAACTCCCCAAAAGAATCTGGATTGTGGTGAGGGAACAGAGAAAAAAGCTCATTTAGGACCTGCACTTACGAAGGGGGTAGGCGGCTGTTATTCAGGGAGTAAAGGTTCTGAGAATAAACACAGCTGGAGCTTGTTAAGGTAATTACACAGGGGAAAGGATATTGTACTGGGAACTCCTCAGAAGAATCTGATTCGTGGTGAGGGGAGAGAGATAAAAGCTCATTTAGGATCGACATGAACATGCTGCGTAGGTAGCTGTTTATCAGTAAATATCTCCACTGAGATTAAGAAAAGCAGTAGCTTAATAAATTAAGTACTTCCTGGTATGGTTACTGTACTGGTAACTCCCCAAAAGAATCTGGATTGTGGTGAGGGAACAGAGAAAAAAGCTCATTTAGGACCTGCACTTACGAAGGGTGTAGGCGGCTGTATATCAGGGAGTAAACCTTCTGAGAATAAAAACAGCTGGAGCTTGTTAAGGTAATTACACAGGGAAAAGGAAAATGTACTGGGAATTCCTCAGAAGAATCTGATTTGTGGTGAGGGGAGAGAGATAAAAGCTCATTTAGGAACGATATGAACATGCTGCATACGTAGCTGTTTATCACTAAATATCTCCAATGAGATTAAGAAAAGCAGTAGCTTAATAAATTAAGTACTTCCTGGTATGGTTACTGTACTGGTAACTCCCCAAACGAATCTGGATTGTGGTGAGGGAACAGAGAAAAAAGCTCATTTAGGACCTGCACTTACGAAGGGGGTAGGCAGCTGTATATCAGGGAGTAAACCTTCTGAGAATAAAAACAGCTGGAGCTTGTTCAGGTAATTACACAGGGGAAAGGATAATGTACTGGGAACTCCTCAGAAGAATCTGATTTGTGGTGAGGGGAGAGAAATAAAAGCTCATTTAGGAACGACATGAACATGCTGCGTAGGTAGCTGTTTATCAGTAAATATCTCCACTGAGATTAAGAAAAGCAGTAGCTTAATAAATTAAGTACTTCCTGGTATGGTTACTCTACTGGTAACTCCTCAAAAGAATCTGGATTGTGGTGAGGGAATAGAGAAAAAAGCTCATTTAGGACCTGCTCTTACGAAGGGGGTAGGCAGCTGTATATCAAGGAGTAAACCTTCTGAGAATAAAAACAGCTGGATCTTGTTAAGGTGATTACACAGGGGAAAGGATAATATACTGGGAACTCCTCAGAAGAATCCGATTTGTGGTGAGGGGAGAGAGATAAAAGCTCATTTAGGAACGACATGAACATGCTGCGTAGGTAGCTGTATATCAGTAAATATCTCCACTGAGATTAAGAAAAGTAGTAGCTTAATAAATTAAGTACTTCCTGGTATGGTTATTGTACTGGTAACTCCCCAAAAGAATCTGGATGGTGGTGAGGGAACAGAGAAAAAAGCTCATTTAGGACCTGCACTTACGAAGGGGGTATTCAGCTGTATATCAGGGAGTAAACCTTCTGAGAATAAAAACAGCTGGAGCTTGTTAAGGTAAATACACAGGGGAAAGCATAATGTACTGGGAACTCCACAGAAGAATCTGATTTGTGGTGAGGGGAGAGAGATAAAAGCTCATTTAGGAACGACATGAACATGCTGCGTAGGTAGCTGTTTATCAGTAAATATCTCCACTGAGATTAAGAAAAGCAGTAGCTTAATAAATTAAGTACTTCCTGGTATGGTTACTGTACTGGTAAATCCCCAAAAGAAACTGGATGGTGGTGAGGGAACTGAGAAAAAAGCTCATTTAG
>NW_025956800.1:0-47381 GCF_023159225.1 Perognathus longimembris pacificus | reverse complement strand
CAGTAAATATCTCCACTGAGATTAAGAAAAGTAGTAGCTTAATAAATTAAGTACTTCCTGGTATGGTTACTGTACTGGTAACTCCCCAAAAGAATCTGGATTGTGGTGAGGGAACAGAGAAAAAAGCTCATATAGGACCTGGACTTACGAAGGGGGTAGGCAGCTGTATATCAGGGAGTAAACCTTCTGCGAATAAAAACAGCTGGAGCTTGATAAGGTAATTACACAGGGGAAAGGATAATGTACTGGGAACTCCTCAGAAGAATCTGATTTGTGGTGAGGGTAGAGAGATAAAAGCTCATTTAGGAACGACATGAACATGCTGCGTAGGTACCTGTTTATCAGTAAATATCTCCACTGAGATTAAGAAAAGCAGTAGCTTAATAAATTAAGTACTTCCTGGTATGGTGACTGTACTGGTAACTCCCCAAAAGAATCTGGATTGTGGTGAGGGAACAGAGAAAAAAGCTCATTTAGGACCTGCACTTACGAAGGGGGTAGGCAGCTGTATATCAGGGAGTAAACCTTCTGAGAATAAAAACAGCTTCAGCTTGTTAAGGTAATTACACAGGGGAAAGGATAATGTACTGGGAACTCCTCAGAAGAATCTGATTTGTCTTGAGGGGAGAGAGATAAAAGCTCATTTTGAAACGACATGAACATGCTGCGTAGGTAGCTGTTTATCAGTAAATATCTCCACTGAGATTAAGAAAAGCAGTAGCTTAATAAATTAAGTACTTCCTGGTATGGTTACTGTACTGGTAACTCCCCAAAAGAATCTGGATTGTGGTGAGGGAACAGAGAAAAAAGCTCATTTAGGACCTGCACTTACGAAGGGGGTAGGCAGCTTTATATCAGGGAGTAAAGCTTCTGAGAATAAAAACAGCTGGAGCTTGTTAAGGTAATTACACAGGGGAAAGGATAATGTACTGGGAACTCCTCAGAAGAATCTGATTTGTGGTGAGGGGAGAGAGATAAAAGCTCATTTAGGAAGGACATGAACATGCTGCGTAGGTAGCTGTTTATCAGTAAATATCTCCACTGAGATTAAGAAAAGCAGTAGCTTAATAAATTAAATACTTCCTGATATGGTTACTGTACTGGTAACTCCCCAAAAGAATCTGGATTCTGGTGAGGGAACAGAGAAAAAAGCTCATTTAGGACCTGCACTTACGAAGGGGGTAGGCAGCTGTATATCAGGGAGTAAACCTTCTGAGAATAAAAACAGCTGGAGCTTGTTAAGGTTATTACACAGGGGAAAGGATAATGTACTGGGAACTCCTCAGAAGAATCTGATTTGTGGTGAGGGGAGAGAGATAAAAGCTCATTTAAGAACGACATGAACATGCTGCGTAGGTAGCTGTTTATCAGTAAATATCTCCACTGAGATTAAGAAAAGCAGTAGCTTAATGAATTAAGTACTTCCTGGCATGGTTACTGTACTGGTAACTCCCCAAAAGAATCTGGATTGTGGTGAGGGAACAGAGAAAAAAGCTCACTTATGACCTGCCATTACAAAGGGGGTAGGCAGCTGTATATCAGGAAGTAAACCTTCTGAGAATAAAAACAGCTGGAGCTTGTTAAGGTAATTACACAGGGGAAAGGATAATGTACTGGGAACTCCTCAGAAGAATCTGATTTGTGGTGAGGGGAGAGAGATAAAAGCTCATTTAGGAACGACATGAACATGCTGCGTAGGTAGCTGTTTATCAGTAAATATCTCCACTGAGATTAAGAAAAGCAGTAGCTTAATAAATTAAGTACTTCCTGGTATTGTTACTGTACTGGTAACTCCACAAAGAATCTGGATTGTGGTGAGTTAACAGAGATAAAAGCTCATTTAGGACCTGCACTTTCGAAGGGGGTAGGCAGCTGTATATCAGGGAGTAAACCTTCTGAGAATAAAAACAGCTGGAGCTTGTTAAGGTAATTACAGAGGCGAAAGGATAATATACTGGGAATTCCTCAGAAGATTCTGATTTGTTGTGAGGGGAGAGAGATAAAAGCTCATTTAGGAACGACATGAACATGCTGCGTATGTAGCTGTTTATCAGTAAATATTTCCACTGAGATTAAGAAAAGCAGTAGCTTAATAAATTAAGTACTTCCTGGTATGTTTACTGTACTGGTAACTCCCCAAAAAAATCTGGATTGTGGTGAGGGAACAGAGAAAAAAGCTCATTTAGGACCTGCACTTACGAAGGGGGTAGGCAGCTGTATATCAGGGAGTAAACCTACTGCGAATAAAAACAGCTGGAGTTTGTTAAGGTAATTACACAGGGGAAAGGATAATGTACTGGGAACTCCTCAGAAGAATCTGATTTGTGGTGAGGGGAGAGAGATAAAAGCTCATTTAGGAACGACATGAACATGCTGCGTAGGTAGCTGTTTATCAGTAAATATCTCCACTGAGATTAAGAAAAGCAGTAGCTTAATAAATTAAGTACATCCTTGTATGGTTACTGTACTGGTAACTCCCCAAAAGAATCTGGAATGTTTTGAGGGAACAGAGAAAAAAGCTCATTTAGGACTTGCACATACGAACTGGGTAGGCAGCTGTATATCAGGGAATAAACCTTCTGAGAATAAAAACAGCTGGAGCTTGTTAAGGTAATTACACAGGGGAAAGGATAATGTACTGGGACCTCCTCAGAAGAATCTGATTTGTGGTGAGGGGAGAGAGATAAAAGCTCATTTAGGAACGACATGAACATGCTGCGTTGGTAGCTGTTTATCAGTAAATATCTCCACTGAGATTACAAAAGCAGTAGCTTAATAAATTAAGTACTTCCTGGTATCGTTACTGTACTGGTAACTCCCCAAAAGAATCTGGATTGTGTTGAGGGAACAGAGAAAAAAGCTCATTTAGGACCTGCACTTACGAAGGGGGTAGGCAGCTGTATATCAGGGAGTAAACATTCTGAGAAAAAAACAGCTGGAGCTTGTTAAGGTAATTACACAGGGGAAAGGATAATGTACTGGGAACTCCTCAGAAGAATCTGATTTGTGGTGAGGGAAGAGAGATAAAAGCTTATTTAGGAACGACATGAACATGCTGCGTAGGTAGCTGTTTATCAGTAAATATCTCCACTGAGATTAAGAAAAGCAGTAGCTTAATAAATTAAGTACTTCCTGGTATGGTTACTGTACTGGTAACTCCCCAAAAGAATCTCGATTGTGGTGAGGGAACAGAGTAAAAAGCTCATTTAGGACCTGCACTTACTCAGGGGTTAGGCAGCTGTATATCAGGGAGTAAACCTTCTGAGAATAAAAACAGCTGGAGCTTGTTAAGGTAATTACACATGGGAACGGATAATGTACTGGGAACTCGTCAGAAGAATCTGATTTGTGGTGAGGGGAGAGAGATAAAAGCTCATTTAGGAATGACATGAACATGCTGCGTACGTAGCTGTTTATCAGTAAATATCTCCACTGAGATTAAGAAAAGCAGTAGCTTAATAAATTAAGTACTTCCTGGTATGGTTACTGTACTGGTAACTCCCCAAAAGAATCTGGATTGTGGTGAGGGAACAGAGAAAAAAGCTCATTTAGGACCTGCACTTTCGAAGGGGGTAGGCAGCTGTATATCAGTGAGTAAACCTTCTGAGAATAAAAACAGCTGGAGCTTGTTAAGGTAATTACACAGGGGAAAGGATAATGTACTGGGAACTCCTCAGAAGAATCTGATTTCTGGTGAGGTGAGAGAGATTAAAGCTAATTTAGGAATGACATGAACATGCTGCGTAGGTAGCTGTTTATCAGTAAATATCTCCACTGAGATTAAGAAAAGCAGTAGCTTAATAAATAAAGTACTTCCTGGTATGGTTACTGTACTGGTCACTGCAAAAAAGAATCTGGATTGTGGTGAGGGAACAGAGAAAAAACCTCATTTAGGACCTGCACTTACGAAGGGGGTAGGCAGCTGTATATCAGGGAGTAAACCTTCTGAGAATAAAAACAGCTGGAGCTTTTTAAGGTAATTACACAGGGGAAAGGATAATGTACTGGGAACTTCTCAGAAGAATCTGATTTGTGGTGAGGGGAGAGAGATAAAAGCTCATTTAGGAACGACATGAACATGCTGCGTAGGTAGCTGTTTATCAGTAAATATCTCCACTGAGATTAAGAAAAGCAGTAGCTTAATAAATTAAGTACTTCCTGTTATGGTTACTGTACTGGTAACCCCCAAAAGAATCTGGATTGTGGTGAGGGAACAGAGAAAAAAGCTCATTTAGGACCTGCACTGACGAAGGGGGTAGGCAGCTGTATATCAGGGAGTAAACCTTCTGAGAATAAAAACACCTGGAGCTTCTTAAGGTAATTACAGAGGGGAAATGATAAAGTACTGGGAACTCGTCAGAAGAATCTGATTTGTGGTGAGGGGAGAGAGATGAAAGCTCATTTAGGAACGACATGAACATGCTGCGTATGTAGATGTTTATCAGTAAATATCTCCACTGAGATTAAGAAAAGCAGTAGCTTAATAAATTAAGTACTTCCTGGTATGGTTACTGTACTGGTAACTCCCCAAAAGAATCTGGATTGTGGTGAGGGAACAGAGAGAAAAGCTCATTTAGGACCTGCACTTACGAAGGGGGTAGGCAGCAGTATATCAGGGAGTAAATCTTCTGAGACTAAAAACAGCTGGAGCTTGTTAAGGGAATTACACAGGGGAAATTATAAAGTACTGGGAACGACTCAGAAGAATCTGATTTGTGGTTAGGGGAGAGAGATAAAAGCTCATTTAAGAACGACATGAACATGCTGCGTAGGTAGCTGTTTATCAGTAAATATCTCCACTGAGATTAAGAAAAGCAGTAGCTTAATAAATTAAGTACTTCCTGGTATGGTTACTGTACTGGTAACTCCCCAAAAGAATCTGGATTGTGGTGAGGGTAGATAGAAAAAAGCTCATTTAGGACCTGCACTTACGAAGGTGGTAGGCAGCTGTATATCAGTGAGTAAACCTTCTGAGAATAAATACAGCTGGAGCTTGTTAAGGTAATTCCACAGGGTTAATTATAAAGTACTGGGAACGATTCAGAAGAATCTGATTCGTGGTGAGGGGAGAGAGATAAAAGCTCATTTAGGAACGACATGAACATGCTGTGTAGGTAGCTGTTTATCATTAAATATCTCCACTGAGATTAAGAAAAGCAGTAGCTTAATAAATTAAGTACTTCCTGGTATGGTTACTGTACTGGTACTCCCCAAAAGAATCTGGATTGTGGTGAGGGAACAGAGAAAAAAGCTCATTTAGGACCTGCACTTATGAAGGGGTTAGGCAGCAGTATATCAGGGAGTAAACCTTCTGAGAATAAAAACAGCTGGAGCTTGTTAAGGTAATTACACAGGGGAAAGGATAATGTACTGGGAACTCCTCAGAAGAATCTGATTTGTGGTGAGGGGAGAGAGATAAAAGCTCATTTAGGAACGACATGAACATGCTGCGTAGGTAGCTGTTTATCAGTAAATATCTCCTCTGAGATTAAGAAAAGCAGTAGCTTAATAAATTAAGTACATCCTTGTGTGGTTACTGTACTGGTAACTCCCCAAAAGAATCTGGATTGTGGTGAGGGAACAGAGAAAAAAGCTCATTTAGGACCTGCACTTACGAAGGGGGTAGGCAGCTGTATATCAGGGAGTAAACCTTCTGAGAATAAAAACAGCTGGAGCTTGTTAAGGTAATTACACAGGGGAAAGGATAATGTACTGGGAACTCCTCAGAAGAATCTGATTTGTGGTGAGGGGAGAGAGATAAAAGCTCATTTAGGAACGACATGAACATGCTGGGTACGTAGCTGTTTATCCGTAAATATCTCCCCTGAGATTAAGAAAAGCAGTAGCTTAATAAATTAAGTACTTAATGGTATGGTTACTGTACTGGTAACTCCACAAAAGAATCTGGATTGTGGTGAGGGAAGAGAGAAAAAAGCTCATTTAGGACCTGCACTTACCCAGGGGGTAGGCAGCTGTATATCAGGGAGTAAACCTTCTGAGAATAAAAACAGCTGGAGCTTGTTAAGGTAATTACACAGGGGAAAGGATAATGTACTGGGAACTCCTCAGAAGAATCTGATTTGTGGTGAGTTGAGAGAGATAAAAGCTCATTTAGGAACGACATGAACATGCTGCGTAGGTAGCTGTTTATCAGTAAATATCTCCACTGAGATTAAGAAAAGCAGTAGCTTAATAAATTAAGTACTTCCTGGTATGGTTACTGTACTGGTAACTCCCCAAAAGAATCTGGATTGTGGTGAGGGAACAGAGAAAAAAGCTCATTTAGGACCTGCACTTACGAAGGGGGTAGGCAGCTGTATATCAGGGAGTAAACCTTCTGAGAATAAAAACAGCTGGAGCTTGTTAAGGTAATTACACAGGGGAAAGGATTAAGTACTGGGAACTCCTCAGAAGAATCTGATTTGTGGTGAGGGGAGAGAGATAAAAGCTCATTTAGGAACGACATGAACATAATGCGTAGGTCGTGTTTATCAGTAAATATCTACACTGAGATTAAGAAAAGCAGTAGCTTAATAAGTTAAGTACTTCCTGGTATGTTTATTGTACTTGTAACTCCCCAAAAGAATATGGATTGTGGTGAGGGAAGAGAGAAAATAGCTCATTTAGGACCTGCACTTACGAAGGGGGTAGGCAGCTGTATATCAGGGAGTAAACCTTCTGAGAATAAAAACAGCTGGAGCTTGTTAAGGTAATTACACAGGGGAAAGGATAATGTACTGGGAACTCCTCAGAAAAATCTGATTTGTGGTGAGGGGAGAGAGATAAAAGCTCATTTAGGAACGACATGAACATGCTGCGTAGGTAGCTGTTTATCAGTAAATATCTCCACTGAGATTAAGAAAAGCAGTAGCTTAATAAATTAAGTACTTCCTGGTATGGTTACTGTACTGGTAACTCCCCAAAAGAATCTGGATTGTGGTGAGGGAACAGAGAAAAACGCTCATTTAGGACCTGCACTTAAGCAGGGGGTAGGAGCTGTATATCAGGGAGTAAACCTTCTGAGAATAAAAACAGCTGGAGTTTGTTAAGGTAATTACACAGGGGAAATTATAAAGTACTGGGAACTCCTCAGAAGAATCTGATTTGTGGTGAGGGGACAGAGATAAAGCTCATTTAGGAACGACATGAACATGCTGCGTAGGTAGCTGTTTATCAGTAAATAACTCCACTGAGATTAAGAAAAGCAGTAGCTTAATAAATTAAGTACTTCCTGGTATGGTTACTGTACTGCTAACTCCCCAAAAGAATCTGGATTGTGGTGAGGGAACAGAGAAAAAAGCTCATTTAGGACCTGCACTGACGAAGGGGGTAGGCAGCTGTATATCAGGGAGTAAACCTTCTGAGAATAAAAACAGCTGGAGCTTGTTAAGGTAATTACACAGGGGAAAGGATAATGTACGGGGAACTCCTCAGAAGAATCTGATTTGTGGTGAGGGGAGAGAGATAAAATCTCATTTTGGAACGACATGAACATGCTGCGTAGGTAGCTGTTTATCAGTAAATATCTCCACTGAGATTAAGAAAAGCAGTAGCTTAATAAATTAAGTACTTCCTGGTATGGTTACTGTACTGGTAACTCCCCAAAAGCATCTGGATTGTGGTGAGGGAACAGAGAAAAAAGCTCATTTAGGACCTGCATTGATGAAGGGGGTAGGCAGCTGTATATCAGGGAGTAAACCTTCTGAGAATAAAAACAGCTGGAGCTTGTTAAGGTAATTCCACAGGGTTAATTATAAAGTACTGGGAACGATTCAGAAGAATCTGATTCGTGGTGAGGGGAGAGAGATAAAAGCTCATTTAGGAACGACATGAACATGCTGCGTAGGTAGCTGTTTATCAGTAAATATCTCCACTGAGATTAAGAAAAGCAGTAGCTTAATGAATTAAGTACTTCCTGGCATGGTTACTGTACTGGTAAATCCCCAAAAGAATCTGGATTGTGGTGAGGGCCCAGAGAAAAAAGCTCATATAGGACCTGCACTTACGAAGGGGATAGGCAGCTGTATATCAGGGAGTAAACCTTCTGAGAATAAAAACAGCTGGAGCTTGTTAAGGTAATTACACAGGGGAAAGGATAATGTACTGGGAACTCCTCAGAAGAATCTGATTTGTGGTGAGGGGAGAGAGATAAAAGCTCATTTAGCAACGACATGAACATGCTGCGTAGGTAGCTGTTTATCAGTAAATATCTCCACTGAGATTAAGAAAAGCAGTAGCTTAATAAATTAAGTACTTCCTGGTATGGTTACTGTACTGGTAACTCCCCAAAAGAATCTGGATTGTGGTGAGTGAACAGAGAAAAAAGCTCATTTAGGACCTGCACTTACGAAGGGGGTAGGCAGCTGTATATCAGGGAGTAAAGCTTCTGAGAATAAAAACACCTGGTGCTTGTTAAGGTAATTACACAGGGGAAAGGATAATGTACTGGGAACTCCTCAGAAGAATCTGATTTGTGGTGAGGGGAGAGAGATAAAAGCTCATTTAAGAACTACATGTACATGCTACTTAGGTAGCTGTTTATCAGTAAATATCTCCACTGAGATTAAGAAAAGCAGTAGGTTAATTAATTAAGTACTTCCTGGTATGGTTACTGTACTGGTAACTCCCCAAAAGAATCTGGATTCTGGTGAGGGAACAGAGAAAAAAGCTCATTTAGGACCTGCACTTACGAAGGGGGTAGGCAGCTGTATATCAGTGAGTAAACCTTCTGAGAATAAAAACAGCTGGAGCTTGTTAAGGTAATTACACAGGGGAAAGGATAATGTACTGAGAATTCCTCAGAAGAATCTGATTTGTGGTGAGGTGAGAACGATAAAAGCTCATTTAGA
Organism: Perognathus longimembris pacificus; assembly: GCF_023159225.1. Lineage (NCBI taxonomy): Eukaryota > Metazoa > Chordata > Mammalia > Rodentia > Heteromyidae > Perognathus > Perognathus longimembris. Next base: position 38,532 of record NW_025956800.1, on the reverse strand, counting down.
AACGACATGAACATGCTGCGTAGGTAGCTGTTTATCAGTAAATATCTCCACTGAGATTAAGAAAAGCAGTAGCTTAATAAATTAAGTACTTCCTGGTATGGTTACTGTACTGGTAACTCCCCAAAAGAATCTGGATTATGGTGAGGGAACAGAGAAAAAAGCTCATTTAGGACCTGCACTTACGAAGGGGGTAGGCAGCTGTATATCAGGGAGTAAACCTTCTGAGAATAAAAACAGCTGCAGCTTGTTAAGGCAATTACACAGGGGAAAGGATAATGTACTGGGAACTCCTCAGAAGAATCTGATTTGTGGTGAGGGGAGACAGATAAAAGCTCATTTAGGAACGACATGAACATGCTGCGTAGGTAGCTGTTTATCAGTAAATATCTCCACTGAGATTAAGAAAAGCAGTAGCTTAATAAATTAAATACTTCCTGGTATGGTTACTGTACTGGTAACTCCCCAAAAGAATCTGGATTGTGGTGAGGGAACAGAGAAAAAAGCTCATTTAGGACCTGCACTTTCGAAGGGGGTAGGCAGCTGTATATCAGGGAGTAAACCTTCTGCGAATAAAAACAGCTGGAGCTTGTTAAGGTAATTACACAGGGGAAAAGATAATGTACTTTGAACTCCTCAGAAGAATCTGATTTGTGGTGAGGGGAGAGAGATAAAAGCTCATTTAAGAACGACATGAACATGCTGCGTACGTAGCTGTTTATCAGTAAATATCTCCACTGAGATTAAGAAAAGCAGTAGCTTAATAAATTAAGTACTTCCTGGTATGGTTACTGTACTGGTAACTCCCCAAAAGAATCTGGATTGTGGTGAGTGAACAGAGAAAAAAGCTCATTTAGGACATGCACTTACAAAGAGGGTAGGCAGCTGTATATCAGGGAGTAAACCTTCTGAGAATAAAAACAGCTGGAGCTTGTTAAGGTAATTACACAGGGGAAAGGATAATGTACCGGGAACTCCTCAGAAGAATCTGATTTGTGGTGAGGGGAGAGAGATAAAAGCTCATTTAGCAACGACATGAACATGCTGCGTACGTAGCTGTTTATCAGTAAATATCTCCACTGAGATTAAGAAAAGCAGTAGCTTAATAAATTAAGTACTTCCTGGTACGGTTACTCTACTGGTAACTCCCCAAAAGAATCTGGATTGTGGTGAGGGAACAGAGAAAAAATCTCATTTAGGACCTGCACTTACAAAGGGGGTAGGCAGCTGTATATCAGGGAGTAAACCTTCTGAGAATAAAAACAGCTGGAACTTGTTAAGGTAATTACACAGGGGAAAGGATAATGTACTGGGAACTCCTCAGAAGAATCTGATTTGTGGTGAGGGGAGAGAGATAAAAGCTCATTTAGGAACGACATGAACATGGTGCGTAGGTAGCTGTTTATCAGTAAATATCTCCACTGAGATTGAGAAAAGCAGTAGGTTAATAAATTAAGTACTTCCTGGTATGGATACTGTACTGGTAACTCCCCAAAAGAATCTGGATTGTGGTGAGGGAACAGAGAAAAAAGCTCATTTAGGACCTGCACTTACGAAGAGGGTAGGCAGCTGTATATCAGGGAGTAAACCTTCTGCGAATAAAAACAGCTGGAGCTTGTTAAGGTAATTACACAGGGGAAAGGATAATGTACTGGGAACTCCTCAGAAGAATCTGATTTGTGGTGAAGGGAGAGAGATAAAAGCTCATTTAGCAACGACATGAACATGCTGCATAGGTAGCTGTTTATCAGTAAATATCTCCACTGAGATTAAGAAAAGCAGTAGCTTAGTAAATTAAGTACTTCCTGGTATGGTTACTGTACGGGTAACTCCCCAAAAGAATCTGGATTGTGGTGAGGGAACAGAGAAAAAAGCTCATTTAGGACCTGCACTTACGAAGGGGGTAGGCAGCTGTATATCAGGGAGTAAAGCTTCTGAGAATGAAAACACCTGGTGCTTGTTAAGGTAATTACATAGGGGAAAGGATAATGTACTGGGAACTCCTCAGAAGAATCTGATTTGTGGTGAGGGGAGAGAGATAAAAGCTCATTTAGGAACGACATGAACATGGTGCGTAGGTAGCTGTTTATCAGTAAATATCTCCACTGAGATTGAGAAAAGCAGTAGGTTAATAAATTAAGTACTTCCTGGTATGGTTACTGTACTGGTAACTCCCCAAAAGAATCTGGATTGTGGTGAGGGAACAGAGAAAAAAGCTCATTTAGGACCTGCACTTACGAAGAGGGTAGGCAGCTGTATATCAGGGAGTAAACCTTCTGCGAATAAAAACAGCTGGAGCTTGTTAAGGTAATTACACAGGGGAAAGGATAATGTACTGGGAACTCCTCAGAAGAATCTGATTTGTGGTGAGGGGAGAGAGATAAAAGCTCATTTAGGAACGACATGAACATGCTGCATAGGTAGCTGTTTATCAGTAAATATCTCCACTGAGATTAAGAAAAGCAGTAGCTTAATAAATTAAGTACTTCCTGGTATGGTTACTGTACTGGTAACTCCCCAAAAGAATCTGGATTGTGGTGAGGGAACAGAGAAAAAAGCTCATTTAGGACCTGCACTTACGAAGGGGGTAGGCAGCTGTATATCAGGGAGTAAACCTTCTGAGAATAAAAACAGCTGGAGCTTTTTAAGGTAATTACACAGGGGAAAAGATAATGTACTTTGAACTCCTCAGAAGAATCTGATTTGTGGTGAGGGGAGAGAGATAAAAGCTCATTTAAGAACGACATGAACATGCTGCGTACGTAGCTGTTTATCAGTAAATATCTCCACTGAGATTAAGAAAAGCAGTAGCTTAATAAATTAAGTACTTCCTGGTATGGTTACTGTACTGGTAACTCCCCAAAAGAATCTGGATTGTGGTGAGTGAACAGAGAAAATAGCTCATTTAGGATCTGCACTTACGCAGGGGGTAGGCAGCTGTATATCAGGGAGTAAACCTTCTGAGAATAAAAACAGCTGGAGCTTGTTAAGGTAATTACACAGGAGAAAGGATATTGTACTGGGAACTCCTCAGAAGAATCTGATTTGTGGTGAGGGGAGAGAGATAAAAGCTCATTTAGGAACGACATGAACATGCTGCGTAGGTAGCTGTTTATCAGTAAATATCTCCACTGAGATTGAGAAAAGCAGTAGGTTAATAAATTAAGTACTTCCTGGTATGGTTAATGTACTGGTAACTCCCCAAAGGAATCTGGATTGTGGTGAGGGAACAGAGAAAAAAGCTCATTTAGGACATGCACTTACAAAGAGGGTAGGCAGCTGTATATCAGGGAGTAAACCTTCTGAGAATAAAAACAGCTGGAGCTTGTTAAGGTAATTACACAGGGGAAAGGATAATGTACCGGGAACTCCTCAGAAGAATCTGATTTTTGGTGAGGGGAGAGAGATAAAAGCTCATTTAGGAACGACATGAAAATGCTGCGTACGTAGCTGTTTATCAGTAAATATCTCCACTGAGATTAAGAAAAGCAGTAGCTTAATAAATTAAGTACTTCCTGGTATGGTTACTGTACTGGTAACTCCCCAAAGAATCTGGATTGTGGTGAGGGAACAGAGAAAATAGCTCATTTAGGATCTGCACTTACGCAGGGGGTAGGCAGCTGTATATCAGGGAGTAAACCTTCTGAGAATAAAAACAGCTGGAGCTTGTTAAGGTAATTACACAGGGGAAAGGATAATGTACCGGGAACTCCTCAGAGGAATCTGATTTTTGGTGCGGGGAGAGAGATAAAAGCTCATTTAGGAACGACATGAACATGCTGCGTAGGTAGCGGTTTATCAGTAAATATCTCCACTGAGATTAAGCAAAGCAGTAGCTTAATAAATTAAGTACTTCCTGGTACGGTTACTCTACTGGTAACTCCCCAAAAGAATCTGGATTGTGGTGAGGGAACAGAGAAAAAATCTCATTTAGGACCTGCACTTACAAAGGGGGTAGGCAGCTATATATCAGGGAGTAAACCTTCTGAGAATAAAAACAGCTGGAACTTGTTAAGGTAATTACACAGGGGAAAGGATAATGTACTGGGAACTCCTCAGAAGAATCTGATTTGTGGTGAGGGGAGAGAGATAAAAGCTCATTTAGGAACGACCTGAACATGGTGCGTAGGTAGCTGTTTATCAGTAAATATCTCCAATGAGATTGAGAAAAGCAGTAGGTTAATAAATTAAGTACTTCCTGGTATGGTTACTGTACTGGTAACTCCCCAAAAGAATCTGGATTGTGGTGAGGGAACAGAGAAAAAAGCTCATTTAGGACATGCACTTACAAAGAGGGTAGGCAGCTGTATATCAGGGAGTAAACCTTCTGAGAATAAAAACAGCTGGAGCTTGTTAAGGTAATTACACAGGGGAAAGGATAATGTACCGGGAACTCCTCAGAAGAATCTGATTTGTGGTGAGGGGAGAGAGATAAAAGCTCATTTAGGAATGACATGAACATGCTGCGTAGGTAGCAGTTTATCAGTAAATATCTCCACTGAGATTAAGAAAAGCAGTAGCTTAATAAATTAAGTACTTCCTGGTATGGTTACTGTACTGGTAACTCCCCAAAGAATCTGGATTGTGGTGAGGGAACAGAGAAAATAGCTCATTTAGGATCTGCACTTACGCAGGGGGTAGGCAGCTGTATATCAGGGAGTAAACCTTCTGAGAATAAAAACAGCTGGAGCTTGTTAAGGTAATTACACAGGGGAAAGGATAATGTACCGGGAACTCCTCAGAGGAATCTGATTTTTGGTGCGGGGAGAGAGATAAAAGCTCATTTAGGAACGACATGAACATGCTGCGTAGGTAGCGGTTTATCAGTAAATATCTCCACTGAGATTAAGCAAAGCAGTAGCTTAATAAATTAAGTACTTCCTGGTACGGTTACTCTACTGGTAACTCCCCAAAAGAATCTGGATTGTGGTGAGGGAACAGAGAAAAAATCTCATTTAGGACCTGCACTTACAAAGGGGGTAGGCAGCTGTATATCAGGGAGTAAACATTCTGAGAATAAAAACAGCTGGAACTTGTTAAGGTAATTACACAGGGGAAAGGATAATGTACTGGGAACTCCTCAGAAGAATCTGATTTGTGGTGAGGGGAGAGAGATAAAAGCTCATTTAGGAACGACATGAACATGGTGCGTAGGTAGCTGTTTATCAGTAAATATCTCCACTGAGATTGAGAAAAGCAGTAGGTTAATAAATTAAGTACTTCCTGGTATGGTTACTGTACTGGTAACTCCCCAAAAGAATCTGGATTGTGGTGAGGGAACAGAGAAAAAAGCTCATTTAGGACCTGCACTTACGAAGAGGGTAGGCAGCTGTATATCAGGGAGTAAACCTTCTGCGAATAGAAACAGCTGGAGCTTGTTAAGGTAATTACACAGGGGAAAGGATAATGTACTGGGAACTCCTCAGAAGAATCTGATTTGTGGTGAGGGGAGAGAGATAAAAGCTCATTTAGGAACGACATGAACATGCTGCATAGGTAGCTGTTTATCAGTAAATATCTCCACTGAGATTAAGAAAAGCAGTAGCTTAATAAATTAAGTACTTCCTGGTATGGTTACTGTACTGGTAACTCCCCAAAAGAATCTGGATTGTGGTGAGGGAACAGAGAAAAAAGCTCATTTAGGACCTGCACTTACGAAGGGGGTAGGCAGCTGTATATCAGGGAGTAAACCTTCTGAGAATAAAAACAGCTGGAGCTTGTTAAGGTAATTACACAGGGGAAAAGATAATGTACTGGGAACTCCTCAGAAGAATCTGATTTGTGGTGAGGGGAGAGAGATAAAAGCTCATTTAGAACGACATGAACATGCTGCGTAGGTAGCTGTTTATCAGTAAATATCTCCACTGAGATTAAGAAAAGCAGTAGCTTAATAAATTAAGTACTTCCTGGTATGGTTACTGTACTGGTAACTCCCCAAAAGAATCTGGATTGTGGTGAGGGAACAGAGAAAAAGCTCATTTAGGACCTGCACTTACGCAGGGGGTAGGCAGCTGTATATCAGGGAGTAAACCTTCTGAGAATAAAAACAGCTGGAGCTTGTTAAGGTAATTACACAGGGGAAAGGATAATGTACTGGGAACTCCTCAGAAGAATCTGATTTGTGGTGAGGGGAGAGAGATAAAAGCTCATTTAGGAACGACATGAACATGCTGCGTAGGTAGCTGTTTATCAGTAAATATCTCCACTGAGATTAAGAAAAGCAGTAGCTTAATAAATTAAGTACTTCCTGGTATGGTTACTGTACTGGTAACTCCCCAAAAGAATCTGGATTGTGGTGAGGGAACAGAGAAAAAAGCTCATTTAGGACCTGCACTTACGAAGGGGTAGGCAGCTGTATATCAGGGAGTAAACCTTCTGAGAATAAAAACAGCTGGAGCTTGTTAAGGTAATTACACAGGGGAAAGGATAATGTACTGGGAACTCCTCAGAAGAATCTGATTTGTGGTGAGGGGAGAGAGATAAAAGCTCATTTAGGAACGACATGAACATGCTGCGTAGGTAGCTGTTTATCAGTAAATATCTCCACTGAGATTAAGAAAAGCAGTAGCTTAATAAATTAAGTACTTCCTGGTATGGTTACTGTACTGGTAACTCCCCAAAAGAATCTGGATTGTGGTGAGGGAACAGAGAAAAAAGCTCATTTAGGACCTGCACTTACGAAGGGGGTAGGCAGCTGTATATCAGGGAGTAAACCTTCTGAGAATAAAAACAGCTGGAGCTTGTTAAGGTAATTACACAGGGGAAAGGATAATGTACTGGGAACTCCTCAGAAGAATCTGATTTGTGGTGAGGGGAGAGAGATAAAAGCTCATTTAGGAACGACATGAACATGCTGCGTAGGTAGCTGTTTATCAGTAAATATCTCCACTGAGATTAAGAAAAGCAGTAGCTTAATAAATTAAGTACTTCCTGGTATGGTTACTGTACTGGTAACTCCCCAAAAGAATCTGGATTGTGGTGAGGGAACAGAGAAAAAAGCTCATTTAGGACCTGCACTTACGAAGGGGGTAGGCAGCTGTATATCAGGGAGTAAACCTTCTGAGAATAAAAACAGCTGGAGCTTGTTAAGGTAATTACACAGGGGAAAGGATAATGTACTGGGAACTCCTCAGAAGAATCTGATTTGTGGTGAGGGGAGAGAGATAAAAGCTCATTTAGGAACGACATGAACATGCTGCGTAGGTAGCTGTTTATCAGTAAATATCTCCACTGAGATTAAGAAAAGCAGTAGCTTAATAAATTAAGTACTTCCTGGTATGGTTACTGTACTGGTAACTCCCAAAAGAATCTGGATTGTGGTGAGGGAACAGAGAAAAAAGCTCATTTAGGACCTGCACTTACGAAGGGGGTAGGCAGCTGTATATCAGGGAGTAAACCTTCTGAGAATAAAAACAGCTGGAGCTTGTTAAGGTAATTACACAGGGGAAAGGATAATGTACTGGGAACTCCTCAGAAGAATCTGATTTGTGGTGAGGGGAGAGAGATAAAAGCTCATTTAGGAACGACATGAACATGCTGCGTAGGTAGCTGTTTATCAGTAAATATCTCCACTGAGATTAAGAAAAGCAGTAGCTTAATAAATTAAGTACTTCCTGGTATGGTTACTGTACTGGTAACTCCCCAAAAGAATCTGGATTGTGGTGAGGGAACAGAGAAAAAAGCTCATTTAGGACCTGCACTTACGAAGGGGGTAGGCAGCTGTATATCAGGGAGTAAACCTTCTGAGAATAAAAACAGCTGGAGCTTGTTAAGCTAATTACACAGGGGAAAGGATAATGTACTGGGAACTCTCAGAAGAATCTGATTTGTGGTGAGGGGAGAGAGATAAAAGCTCATTTAGGAACGACATGAACATGCTGCGTAGGTAGCTGTTTATCAGTAAATATCTCCACTGAGATTAAGAAAAGCAGTAGCTTAATAAATTAAGTACTTCCTGGTATGGTTACTGTACTGGTAACTCCCCAAAAGAATCTGGATTGTGGTGAGGGAACAGAGAAAAAAGCTCATTTAGGACCTGCACTTACGAAGGGGGTAGGCAGCTGTATATCAGGGAGTAAATCTTCTGAGAATAAAAACAGCTGGAGCTTGTTAAGGTAATTACACAGGGGAAAGGATAATGTACTGTGAACTCCTCAGAAGAATCTGATTTGTGGTGAGGGGTGAGAGATAAAAGCTCATTTAGGAACGACATGAACATGCTGCGTAGGTAGCTGTTTATCAGTAAATATCTCCACTGAGATTAAGAAAAGCAGTAGCTTAATAAATTAAGTACTTCCTGGTATGGTTACTGTACTGGTAACTCCCCAAAAGAATCTGGATTGTGGTGAGGGAACAGAGAAAAAAGCTCATTTAGGACCTGCACTTACGAAGGGGGTAGGCAGCTGTATATCAGGGAGTAAACTTCTGAGAATAAAAACAGCTGGAGCTTGTTAAGGTAATTACACAGGGGAAAGGATAAGGTACTGGGAACTCCTCAGAAGAATCTGATTTGTGGTGAGGGGAGAGAGATAAAAGCTCATTTAGGAACGACATGAACATGCTGCGTACGTAGCTGTTTATCAGTAAATATCTCCACTGAGATTAAGAAAAGCAGTAGCTTAATAAATTAAGTACTTCCTGGTATGGTTACTGTACTGGTAACTCCCAAAGAATCTGGATTGTGGTTTGGTAACAGAGAAAAAAGCTCATTTAGGACCTGCACTGACGAAGGGGGTAGGCAGCTGTATATCAGGGAGTAAACCTTCTGAGAATAAAAACAGCTGGGCATTGTTAAGGTAATTACACAGGGGAAAGGATAATGTACTGGGAACTCCTCAGAAGAATCTGATTTGTGGTGAGGGGAGAGAGATAAAAGCTCATTTAGGAACGACATGAACATGCTGCGTAGGTAGCTGTTTATCAGTAAATATCTCCACTGAGATTAAGAAAAGCAGTAGCTTAATAAATTAAGTACTTCCTGGTATGGTGACGGTACTGGTAACTCCCCAAAAGAATCTGGATTGTGGTGAGGGAACAGAGAAAAAAGCTCATTTAGGACCTGCACTTACGAAGGGGGTAGGCAGCTGTATATCAGGGAGTAAACCTTCTGAGAATAAAAACAGCTGGAGCTTGTTAAGGTAATTACACAGGGGAAAGCATAATGTACTGGGAACAATTCAGAAGAATCTGATTTGTGGTGAGGGGAGAGAGATAAAAGCTCATTTAGGAACGACATGAACATGCTGCGTAGGTAGCTGTTTATCAGTAAATATCTCCACTGAGATTAAGAAAAGCAGTAGCTTAATAAATTAATTACTTCCTGATATGGTTACTGTACTGGTAACTCCCCAAAGAATCTGGGTTGTGGTGAGGGAACAGAGAAAAAAGCTCATTTAGGACCTGCACTTTCGAAGGGGGCAGGCAGCTGTATATCAGGGAGTAAACCTTCTGAGAATAAAAACAGCTGGAGCTTGTTAAGGTAATTACACAGGGGAAAGGATAATGTACTGGGAACTCCTCAGAAGAATCTGATTTGTGGTGAGTGGAGAGAGATAAAAGCTCATTTAGGAACGACATGAACATGCTGCGTACGTAGCTGTTTATCAGTAAATATCTCCACTGAGATTAAGAAAAGCGGTAGCTTAATAAATTAAGTACTTCCTGGTATGGTTACTGTACTGGTAACTCCCCAAAAGTATCTGGATTGTGGTGAGGGAACAGAGAAAAAAGCTCATTTAGGACCTGCACTTACGAAGGGGGTAGGCAGCTGTATATCAGGGAGTAAACCTTCTGAGAATAAAAACAGCTGGAGCTTGTTAAGGTAATTACACAGGGGAAATGATAATGTACTGGGAACTCCTCATAAGAATCTGATTTGTGGTGAGGGGAGAGAAATAAAAGCTCATTTAGGAATGACATGTACATGCTGCGTACATAGCTGTTTATCAGTAAATATCTCCACGGAGATTAAGAAAAGCAGTAGCTTAATAAATTAAGTACTTCCTGGTATGGTTACTGTACTGGTAACTCCCCAAAAGAATCTGGATTGTGGTGAGGGAACAGAGAAAAAAGCTCATTTAGGACCTGCAATTACGAAGGGGGTAGGCAGCTGTATATCAGGGAGTAAACATCTGAGAAAAAAAACAGCTGGAGCTTGTCAAGGTAATTACACAGGGGAAAGGATAATGTACTGGGAACAATTCAGAAGAATTTGATTTGTGGTGAGTGGAGAGAGATAAAAGCTCATTTATGAACGACATGAACATGCTGCGTAGGTAACTGTTCATCAGTAAATATCTCCATTGAGATTAAGAAAAGCAGTAGCTTAATAAATTAAGTACTTCCTGGTATGGTTACTGAACTGGTCACTCCACAAAAGAATCTGGATTGTGGTGAGGGAACAGAGAAAAAAGCTCATTTAGGACCTACACTTACGAAAGGGGTAGGCAGCAGTATATCAGGGAGTAAACCTTCTGAGAATAAAAACAGCTGGAGCTTGTTAAGTTAATTGCACAGGGGAAAGGATAATGTACTGGGAACTCCTCAGAAGAATCTGATTTGTGGTGAGGGGAGAGAGATAAAAGCTCATTTAGGAAGGACATGAACATGCTGCGTAGGTAGCTGTTTATCAGTAAATATCTCCACTGACATTAACAAAAGCAGTATCTTAATAAATTATGTACTTCCTGGTATGGTTACTGTACTGGTAACTCCCCAAAAGAAACTGGATTGTGGTGAGGGAACAGAGAAAAATGCACATTTAGGACCTGCACTTACGAAGGGGGTAGGCAGCTGTATATCAGGGAGTAAACCTTCTGAGAATAAAAACAGCTTTAGCTTGTTAAGGTAATTACACAGGGGAAAGGATAATGTACTGGGAACTCCTCAGAAGAATCTGGATTATGGTGAGGGAACAAAGAAAAAAGCTCAATTAGGACCTGCACTTACGAAGGGGGTAGGAAGCTGTATATCAGGGAGTAAACCTTCTGAGAATAAAAACAGCTGGAGCTTTTAAGGTAATTACACAGGGGAAAGGATAATGTACTGGGAACTCCTCAGAAGAATCTGATTTGTGGTGAGGGGAGAGAGATAAAAGCTCATTTAGGAACGACATGAACATGCTGCGTACGTAGCTGTTTATCAGAAAATATCTCCACTGAGATTAAGAAAAGCAGTAGCTTAATAAATTAAGTACTTCCTGGTATGGTTACTGTACTGGTAACTCCCCAAAAGAATCTGGATTGTGGGGAGGGAACAGAGAAAAAAGCTCATTTAGGACCTGCACTTACGAAGGGGGTAGGCAGCTATATATCAGGGAGTAAACCTTCTGAGAATAAAAACATCTGGAGCTTGTTAAGGTAATTACACAGGGGAAAGGATAATGTACTGGGAACTCCTCAGAAGAATCTGATTTGTGGTGAGGGGAGAGAGATAAAAGCTCATTTAGGAACGACATGAACATGCTGCGTAGGTAGCTGTTTATCAGTAAATATCTCCACTGACATTAAGAAAAGCAGTAACTTAATAAATTAAGTACTTCCTGGTATGGTTACTGTACTGGTAACTCCCCAAAAGAATCTGGATTGTGGTGAGGGAACAGAGAAAAAAGCTCATTTAAGACCTGCACTTACGAAGGGGGTAGGCAGCTGTATATCAGGGAGTAAACCTTCTGAGAATAAAAACAGCTGGAGCTTGTTAAGGTAATTACACAGGGGAAAAGATAATGTACTTTGAACTCCTCAGAAGAATCTGATTTGTGGTGAGGGGAGAGAGATAAAAGCTCATTTAGGAACGACATGAACATGCTGCGTACGTAGCTGTTTATCAGTAAATATCTCCACTGAGATTAAGAAAAGCAGTAGCTTAATAAATTAAGTACTTCCTGGTATGGTTACTGTACTGGTAACTCCCCAAAGAATCTGGATTGTGGTGAGGGAACAGAGAAAATAGCTCATTTAGGATCTGCACTTACGCAGGGGGTAGGCAGCTGTATATCAGGGAGTAAACCTTCTGAGAATAAAAACAGCTGGAGCTTGTTAAGGTAATTACACAGGGGAAAGGATAATGTACCGGGAACTCCTCAGAGGAATCTGATTTTTGGTGCGGGGAGAGAGATAAAAGCTCATTTAGGAACGACATGAACATGCTGTGTAGGTAGCGGTTTATCAGTAAATATCTCCACTGAGATTAAGCAAAGCAGTAGCTTAATAAATTAAGTACTTCCTGGTACGGTTACTCTACTGGTAACTCCCCGAAAGAATCTGGATTGTGGTGAGGGAACAGAGAAAAAAGCTCATTTAGGACCTGCACTTACGAAGGGGGTAGCCAGCTGTATATCAGGGAGTAAACCTTCTGAGAATAAAAACAGCTGGAGCTTGTTAAGGTAATTACACAGGGGAAAGGATAATGTACCGGGAACTCCTCAGAAGAATCTGATTTGTGGTGAGGGGAGAGAGATAAAAGCTCATTTAGGAACGACATGAACATGCTGCGTAGGTAGCTGTTTATCAGTAAATATCTCCACTGAGATTAAGAAAAGCAGTAGCTTAATAAATTAAGTACTTCCTGGTATGGTTACTGTACTGGTAACTCCCCGAAAGAATCTGGATTGTGGTGAGGGAACAGAGAAAAAAGCTCATTTAGGACCTGCACTTACGAAGGGGGTAGGCAGCTGTATATCAGGGAGTAAACCTTCGGAGAATAAAAACAGCTGGAGCTTGTTAAGGTAATTACACAGGGGAAAGGATAATGTACTGGGAACTCCTCAGAAGAATCTGATTAGTGGTGAGGGGAGAGAGATAAAAGCTCATTTAGGAACGACATGAACATGCTGCGTACGTAGCTGTTTATCAGTAAATATCTCCACTGAGATGAAGAAAAGCAGTAGCTTAATAAATCAAGTACTTCCTGGTATGGTTACTGTACTGGTAACTCCCCAAAAGAATCTGGATTGTGGTGAGGGAACAGAGAAAAAAGCTCATGTCGGACCTGCACTTACGAAGGGGGTAGGCAGCTGTATATCAGGGAGTAAACCTTCTGAGAATAAAAACAGTGGAGCTTGTTAAGGTAATTACACAGGGGAAAGGATAATGTACTGGGAACTCCTCAGAAGAATCTGATTTGTGGTGAGGGGAGAGAGATAAAAGCTCATTTAGGAACGACATGAACATGCTGCGTAGGTAGCTGTTTATCAGTAAATATCTCCACTGAGATTAAGAAAATCAGTAGCTTAATAAATTAAGTACTTCCTGGTATCGTTACTGTACTGGTAACTCCCCAAAAGAATCTGGATTGTGGTGAGGGAACAGAGAAAAAAGCTCATTTAGGACCTGCACTTACGCAGGGGGTAGGCAGCTGTATATCAGGGAGTAAACCTTCTGAGAATAATAACAGCTGGAGATTGTTAAGGTAATTACACAGGGGAAAGGATAATGTACTGGGAACTCCTCAGAAGAATCTGATTTGTGGTGAGGGGAGACAGATACAAGCTCATTTAGGAACGACATGAACTTGCTGCGTAGGTAGCTGTTTATCAGTAAATATCTCCACTGAGATTAAGAAAAGCAGTAGCTTAATAAATCAAGTACTTCCTGGTATGGTTACTGTACTGGTAACTCCCCAAAAGAATCTGGATTGTGGTGAGGGAATAGAGAAAAAAGCTCATTTAGGACCTGCACTTACGAAGGGGGTATGCAGCTGTACATCAGTGAGTAAACCTTCTGAGAATAAAAACAGCTGGAGCATGTTACGGTATTTACACAGGGGAAAGGATAATGTACTGGGAACTCCTCAGAAGAATCTGATTTGTGGTGAGGGGTGAGAGATAAAAGCTCATTTAGGAATGACATGAACATGCTGCGTAGGTAGCTGTTTATCAGTAAATATCTCCACTGAGATTAAGAAAAGCAGTAGCTTCATAAATTAAGTACTTCCTGGTATGGTTACTGTACTGGTAACTCCCCAAAAGAATCTGGATTGTGGTGAGGGAACAGAGAAAAAAGCTCATTTAGGACCTGCACTTACGAAGGGGGTAGGCAGCTGTTTATCAGGGAGTAAACCTTCTGAGAATAAAAACAGCTGGAGCTTGTTAAGGTAATTACACAGGGGAAAGGATAATGTACTGGGAACTCCTCAGAAGAATCTGATTTGTGGTGAGGGAGAGAGATAAAAGCTCATTTAGGAACGACATGAACATGCTGCGTAGGTAGCTGTTTATCAGTAAATATCTCCACTGAGATTAAGAAAAGCAGTAGCTTAATAAATTAAGTACTTCCTGGTATGGTTACTGTACTGGTAACTCCCCGAAAGAATCTGGATTTTGGTGAGGGAACAGAGAAAAAAGCTCATTTAGGACCTGCACTTACGAAGGGGGTAGGCAGCTGTATATCAGGGAGTAAACCTTCTGAGAATAAAAACAGCTGGAGCGTGTTAAGGTAATTACACAGCGGAAAAGATGAAATTCTAGGAACTCCTCAGAAGAATCTGATTTGTGTTGAGGGGAGAGAGATAAAAGCTCATTTAGGAACGACATGAACATGCTGCGTAGGTAGCTGTTTATCAGTAAATATCTCCACTGAGATTAAGAAAAGCAGTAGCTTAATAAATTAAGTATTTCCTGGTATGGTTACTGTACTGGTAACTCCCCAAAAGAATCTGGATTGTGGTGAGGGAACAGAGAAAAAAGCTCATTTAGGACCTGCACTTACGAAGGGGGTAGGCAACTGTATATCAGGGAGTAAACCTTCTGAGAATAAAAACAGCTGGAGCTTGTTAAGGTAATTACACAGGGGAAAGGATAATGTACTGGGAACTCCTCAGAAGAATCTGATTTGTGGTGAGGGGTGAGAGATAGAAGCTCATTTAGGAACGACATGAACATGCTGCGTAGGTAGCTGTTTATCAGTAAATATCTCCACTGAGATTAAGAAAAGCAGTAGCTTAATAAATTAAGTACTTCCTGGTATGGTTACTGTACTGGTAACTCCCCAAAAGAATCTGGATTGTGGTGAGGGAATAGAGAAAAAAGCTCATTTAGGACCTGCACTTACGAAGGGGGAAGGCAGCTGTACATCAGGGAGTAAACCTTCTGAGAATAAAAACAGCTGGAGCTTTTTAAAGTAGTTACACAGGGGAAAGGATAATGTACTGGGAACTACTCAGAAGAATCTGATTTGTGGTGAGGGGAGAGAGATAAAAAGCTCATTTAGGAACGACATGACCATGCTGCGTAGGTAGCTGTTTATCAGAAAATATCTCCACTGAGATTAAGAAAAGCAGTAGCTTAATAAATTAAGTACTTCCTGGTATGGTTACTGTACTGGTAACTCCCCAAAAGAATCTGGATTGTGGTGAAGGAACAGAGAAAAAAGCTCATTTAGGACCTGCACTTACGAAGGGGGTAGGCAGCTGTATATCAGGGAGTAAACCTTCTGAGAATAAAAACAGCTGGAGCTTGTTAAGGTAATTACACAGGGGAAAGGATAATGTACTGTGAACTCCTCAGAAGAATCTGATTTGTGGTGAGGGGTGAGAGATAAAAGCTCATTTAGGAACGACATGAACATGCTGCGTAGGTAGCTGTTTATCAGTAAATATCTCCACTGAGATTAAGAAAAGCAGTAGCTTAATAAATTAAGTACTTCCTGGTATGGTTACTGTACTGGTAACTCCCCAAAAGAATCTGGATTGTGGTGAGGGAACAGAGAAAAAAGCTCATTTAGGACCTGCACTTACGAAGGGGGTAGGCAGCTGTATATCAGGGAGTAAAACTTCTGAGAATAAAAACAGCTGGAGCTTGTTAAGGTAATTACACAGGGGAAAGGATAAGGTACTGGGAACTCCTCAGAAGAATCTGATTTGTGGTGAGGGGAGAGAGATAAAAGCTCATTTAGGAACGACATGAACATGCTGCGTACGTAGCTGTTTATCAGTAAATATCTCCACTGAGATTAAGAAAAGCAGTAGCTTAATAAATTAAGTACTTCCTGGTATGGTTACTGTACTGGTAACTCCCCAAAGAATCTGGATTGTGGTTTGGTAACAGAGAAAAAAGCTCATTTAGGACCTGCACTGACGAAGGGGGTAGGCAGCTGTATATCAGGGAGTAAACCTTCTGAGAATAAAAACAGCTGGGCATTGTTAAGGTAATTACACAGGGGAAAGGATAATGTACTGGGAACTCCTCAGAAGAATCTGATTTGTGGTGAGGGGAGAGAGATAAAAGCTCATTTAGGAACGACATGAACATGCTGCGTAGGTAGCTGTTTATCAGTAAATATCTCCACTGAGATTAAGAAAAGCAGTAGCTTAATAAATTAAGTACTTCCTGGTATGGTGACGGTACTGGTAACTCCCCAAAAGAATCTGGATTGTGGTGAGGGAACAGAGAATAAAAGCTCATTTAGGACCTGCACTTACGAAGGGGGTAGGCAGCTGTATATCAGGGAGTAAACCTTCTGAGAATAAAAACAGCTGGAGCTTGTTAAGGTAATTACACAGGGGAAAGCATAATGTACTGGGAACAATTCAGAAGAATCTGATTTGTGGTGAGGGGAGAGAGATAAAAGCTCATTTAGGAACGACATGAACATGCTGCGTAGGTAGCTGTTTATCAGTAAATATCTCCACTGAGATTAAGAAAAGCAGTAGCTTAATAAATTAATTACTTCCTGATATGGTTACTGTACTGGTAACTCCCCAAAGAATCTGGGTTGTGGTGAGGGAACAGAGAAAAAAGCTCATTTAGGACCTGCACTTTCGAAGGGGGCAGGCAGCTGTATATCAGGGAGTAAACCTTCTGAGAATAAAAACAGCTGGAGCTTGTTAAGGTAATTACACAGGGGAAAGGATAATGTACTGGGAACTCCTCAGAAGAATCTGATTTGTGGTGAGTGGAGAGAGATAAAAGCTCATTTAGGAACGACATGAACATGCTGCGTACGTAGCTGTTTATCAGTAAATATCTCCACTGAGATTAAGAAAAGCGGTAGCTTAATAAATTAAGTACTTCCTGGTATGGTTACTGTACTGGTAACTCCCCAAAAGTATCTGGATTGTGGTGAGGGAACAGAGAAAAAAGCTCATTTAGGACCTGCACTTACGAAGGGGGTAGGCAGCTGTATATCAGGGAGTAAACCTTCTGAGAATAAAAACAGCTGGAGCTTGTTAAGGTAATTACACAGGGGAAATGATAATGTACTGGGAACTCCTCATAAGAATCTGATTTGTGGTGAGGGGAGAGAAATAAAAGCTCATTTAGGAATGACATGTACATGCTGCGTACATAGCTGTTTATCAGTAAATATCTCCACGGAGATTAAGAAAAGCAGTAGCTTAATAAATTAAGTACTTCCTGGTATGGTTACTGTACTGGTAACTCCCCAAAAGAATCTGGATTGTGGTGAGGGAACAGAGAAAAAAGCTCATTTAGGACCTGCAATTACGAAGGGGGTAGGCAGCTGTATATCAGGGAGTAAACATCTGAGAAAAAAAACAGCTGGAGCTTGTCAAGGTAATTACACAGGGGAAAGGATAATGTACTGGGAACAATTCAGAAGAATTTGATTTGTGGTGAGTGGAGAGAGATAAAAGCTCATTTATGAACGACATGAACATGCTGCGTAGGTAACTGTTCATCAGTAAATATCTCCATTGAGATTAAGAAAAGCAGTAGCTTAATAAATTAAGTACTTCCTGGTATGGTTACTGAACTGGTCACTCCACAAAAGAATCTGGATTGTGGTGAGGGAACAGAGAAAAAAGCTCATTTAGGACCTACACTTACGAAAGGGGTAGGCAGCAGTATATCAGGGAGTAAACCTTCTGAGAATAAAAACAGCTGGAGCTTGTTAAGTTAATTGCACAGGGGAAAGGATAATGTACTGGGAACTCCTCAGAAGAATCTGATTTGTGGTGAGGGGAGAGAGATAAAAGCTCATTTAGGAAGGACATGAACATGCTGCGTAGGTAGCTGTTTATCAGTAAATATCTCCACTGACATTAACAAAAGCAGTATCTTAATAAATTATGTACTTCCTGGTATGGTTACTGTACTGGTAACTCCCCAAAAGAAACTGGATTGTGGTGAGGGAACAGAGAAAAATGCACATTTAGGACCTGCACTTACGAAGGGGGTAGGCAGCTGTATATCAGGGAGTAAACCTTCTGAGAATAAAAACAGCTTTAGCTTGTTAAGGTAATTACACAGGGGAAAGGATAATGTACTGGGAACTCCTCAGAAGAATCTGGATTATGGTGAGGGAACAAAGAAAAAAGCTCAATTAGGACCTGCACTTACGAAGGGGGTAGGAAGCTGTATATCAGGGAGTAAACCTTCTGAGAATAAAAACAGCTGGAGCTTTTTAAGGTAATTACACAGGGGAAAGGATAATGTACTGGGAACTCCTCAGAAGAATCTGATTTGTGGTGAGGGGAGAGAGATAAAAGCTCATTTAGGAACGACATGAACATGCTGCGTACGTAGCTGTTTATCAGAAAATATCTCCACTGAGATTAAGAAAAGCAGTAGCTTAATAAATTAAGTACTTCCTGGTATGGTTACTGTACTGGTAACTCCCCAAAAGAATCTGGATTGTGGGGAGGGAACAGAGAAAAAAGCTCATTTAGGACCTGCACTTACGAAGGGGGTAGGCAGCTATATATCAGGGAGTAAACCTTCTGAGAATAAAAACATCTGGAGCTTGTTAAGGTAATTACACAGGGGAAAGGATAATGTACTGGGAACTCCTCAGAAGAATCTGATTTGTGGTGAGGGGAGAGAGATAAAAGCTCATTTAGGAACGACATGAACATGCTGCGTAGGTAGCTGTTTATCAGTAAATATCTCCACTGACATTAAGAAAAGCAGTAACTTAATAAATTAAGTACTTCCTGGTATGGTTACTGTACTGGTAACTCCCCAAAAGAATCTGGATTGTGGTGAGGGAACAGAGAAAAAAGCTCATTTAAGACCTGCACTTACGAAGGGGGTAGGCAGCTGTATATCAGGGAGTAAACCTTCTGAGTATAAAAACAGCTGGAGCTTGTTAAGGTAATTACACAGGGGAAAGGATAATGTACTGGGAACTCCTCAGAAGAATCTGATTTGTGGTGAGGGGAGAGAGACAAAAGCTCATATAGGAACGACATGAACATGCTGCGTAGGTAGCTGTTTATCAGTAAATATCTCCACTGAGATTAAGAAAAGCAGTAGCTTAATAAATTAAGTACTTCCTGGTATGGTGACTATACTGGTAACTCCCCAAAAGAATCTGGATTGTGGTGAGGGAACAGAGAAAAAAGCTCATTTAGGACCTACACATACGAAGGGGGTAGGCAGCTGTATATCAGGGAGTAAACCTTCTGAGAATAAAAACAGCTGGAGCTTGTTAAGGTAATTACACAGGGGAAAGGATAATGTACTGGGAACTCCTCAGAAGAATCTGATTTGTGGTGAGGGGAGAGAGATAAAAGCTCATTTAGGAACGACATGAACATGCTGCGTAGGAGCTGTTTATCAGTAAATATCTCCACTGAGATTAAGAAAAGCAGTAGCTTAATAAATTAAGTACTTCCTGGTATTGTTACTGTACTGGTAACTCCCCAAAAGAATCTGGATTGTGGTGAGGGAACAGAGAAAAAAGCTCATTTATTACATGCACTTACGAAGGGGGTAGGCAGCTGTATATCAGGGAGTAAACCTTCTGAGAATAAAAACAGCTGGAGCTTATTAACGTAATTACACAGGGGAAAGGATAATGTACTGGGAACTCCTCAGAAGAATCTGATTCCTGGTGAGGGGAGAGAGATAAAAGCTCATTTAGGAACGACATGAACGTGCTGCGTAGGTAGCTGTTTATCAGTAAATATCTCTACTGAGATTAAATAAAGCAGTAGCTTAATAAATTAAGTATTTCCTAGTATGGTTCCTGTACTGGTAACTCCCCAAAAGAATCTAGATTGTGGTGAGGGAACAGAGAAAAAAGCTCATTTAGGACCTGCACTTACGAAGGGGGTAGGCAGCTGTATATCAGGGAGTAAACCTTCTGAGAATAAAAACAGCTGGAGCTTTTTAAGGTAATTACACAGGGGAAAGGATAATGTACTGGGAATTCCTCAGAAGAATCTGATTTGTGGTGAGGGGAGAGAGATAAAAGCTCATTTAGGAACGACATGAACATGCTGCGTACGTAGCTGTTTATCAGAAAATATCTCCACTGAGATTAAGAAAAGCAGTAGCTTAATAAATTAAGTACTTCCTGGTATGGTTACTGTACTGGTAACTCCCCAAAAGAATCTGGATTGTGGTGAGGGAACAGAGAAAAAAGCTCATTTAGGACCTGCACTTACGAAGGGGGTAGGCAGCTATATATCAGGGAGTAAACCTTCTGAGAATAAAAACATCTGGAGCTTGTTAAGGTAATTACACAGGGGAAAGGATAATGTACTGGGAACTCCTCAGAAGAATCTGATTTGTGGTGAGGGGAGAGAGATAAAAGCTCATTTAGGAACGACATGAACATGCTGCGTAGGTAGCTGTTTATCAGTAAATATCTCCACTGACATTAAGAAAAGCAGTAACTTAATAAATTAAGTACTTCCTGGTATGGTTACTGTACTGGTAACTCCCCAAAAGAATCTGGATTGTGGTGAGGGAACAGAGAAAAAAGCTCATTTAAGACCTGCACTTACGAAGGGGGTAGGCAGCTGTATATCAGGGAGTAAACATTCTGAGTATAAAAACAGCTGGAGCTTGTTAAGGTAATTACACAGGGGAAAGGATAATGTACTGGGAACTCCTCAGAAGAATCTGATTTGTGGTGAGGGGAGAGAGACAAAAGCTCATATAGGAACGACATGAACATGCTGCGTAGGTAGCTGTTTATCAGTAAATATCTCCACTGAGATTAAGAAAAGCAGTAGCTTAATAAATTAAGTACTTCCTGGTATGGTGACTATACTGGTAACTCCCCAAAAGAATCTGGATTGTGGTGAGGGAACAGAGAAAAAAGCTCATTTATGACCTACACATACGAAGGGGGTAGGCAGCTGTATATCAGGGAGTAAACCTTCTGAGAATAAAAACATCTGGAGCTTGTTAAGGTAATTACACAGGGGAAAGAATAATGTACTGGGAACTCCTCAGAAGAATCTGATTTGTGGTGAGGGGAGAGAGATAAAAGCTCATTTAGGAACGACATGAACATGCTGCGTAGGTAGCTGTTTATCAGTAAATATCTCCACTGAGATTAAGAAAAGCAGTAGCTTAATAAATTAAGTACTTCCTGGTATGGTTACTGTACTGGTAACTCCCCAAAAGAATCTGGATTGTGGTGAGGGAACAGAGAAAAAACCTCATTTAGGACCTGCACTTACGAAGGGGGTAGGCAGCTGTATATCAGGGAGTAAACCTTCTGAGAATAAAAACAGCTGGAGCTTGTTAAAGTAATTACACAGGGGAAAGGATAATGTACTGGGAAGACCTCAGAAGAATCTGATTTGTGGTGAGGGGAGAGAGATAAAAGCTCATTTAGGAACGACATGAACATGGTGCCTAGGTAGCTGTTTATCAGTAAATATCTCCACTGAGATTAAGAAAAGCAGTAGCTTAATTAATTAAGTACTTCCTGGTATTGTTACTGTACTCCTAACTCCCCAAAAGAATCTGGATTGTGGTGAGGGAACAGAGAAAAATGCTCATTTAGGACCTGCACTTACGAAGGGGGTAGGCAGCTGTATATCAGGGAGTAAACCTTCTGAGAATAAAAACAGCTTTAGTTTGTTAAGGTAATTACACAGGGGAAAGGATAATGTACTGGGAACTCCTCAGACGAATCTGGATTATGGTGAGGGAACAGAGAAAAAAGCTCAATTAGGACCTGCACTTACGAAGGGGGTAGGCAGCTGTATATCAGGGAGTAAACCTTCTGAGAATAAGAACAGCTGGAGCTTTTTAAGGTAATTACACAGGGGAACGGATAATGTACTGGGAACAATTCAGAAGAATCTGATTTGTGGTGAGGGGAGAGAGATAAAAGCTCATTTAGGAACGACATGAACACGCTGCGTAGGTAGCGGTTTATAAGTAAATATCTACACTGAGATTAAGAAAAGCAGTAGCTTAATAATTAAGTACTTCCAGGTATGGTTACTGTACTGGTAACTCCCAAAAGAATCTGGATTTTTGTTAGGGAACAGAGAAAAATGCTCATTTAGGACCTGCACTTACGAAGGGGGTAGGCAGCTGTATATCAGGGAGTAAACCTTCTGAGAATAAAAACACCTGGAGCTTGTTAAGGTAATTACACAGGGGAAAGGATAATGTACTGGGAACTCCTCAGAAGAATCTGATTTGTGGTGAGGGGAGAGAGATAAAAGCTCATTTAGGAACGACATGAACATGCTGCGTAGGTAGATGTTTATCAGTAAATATCTCCACTGAGATTAAGAAAAGCAGTAGCTTAATAAATTAAGTACTTCCTGCTATGGTTACTGTACTGGTAACTCCCCAAAAGAATCTGGATTTGGGGTGAGGGAACAGAGAAAAAAGCTCATTTAGGACCTGCAATTATGAAGGGGGTAGGCAGCTGTATATCAGGGAGTAAACCTTCTGAGAATAAAAACAGCTGGAGCTTGTTAAGGTAATTACACAGGGGAAAGGATAATGTACTGGGAACTCCTCAGAAGAATCTGATTCGTGGTGAGTGGAGAGAGATAAAAGCTCATTTAGGAACGACATGAAAATGCTGCGTACATAGCTGTTTATCAGTAAATATCTCCACTGAGATTAAGAAAAGCAGTAGCTTAATAAATTAATACATCCTGGTATGGTTACTGTACTGGTAACTCACCAAAAGAATCTGGATTGTGGTGAGGGAACAGAGAAAAAAGCTCATTTAGGACCTGCACTTACGAAGGGGGTAGGCAGCTGTTTATAAGGGAGTAAACCTTCTGAGAATAAAAACAGTGGAGCTTGTTAAGGTAATTACACAGGGGAAAGGATAATGTACTGGGAACTCCTCAGAAGAATCTAATTTGTGGTGAGGGGAGAGAGATAAAAGCTCATTTAGGAACGACATGAACATGCTGCGTAGGTAGCTGTTTATCAGTAAATATCTCCAATGAGATTAAGAAAAGCAGTAGCTTAATAAATTAAGTACTTCCTGGTATGGTTACTGTACTGGTAACTCCCCAAAAGAATCTGGATTGTGGTGAGGGAACAGAGAAAAAAGCTCATTTAGGACCTGCACTTACGAAGGGGGTAGGCAGCTGTTTATAAGGGAGTAAACCTTCTGAGAATAAAAACAGCTGGAGCTTGTTAAGGTAATTACACAGGGGAAAGGATTATGTACTGGGAACTCCTCAGAAGAATCTTGTTTGTGTTGAGGGGAGAGAGATAAAAGCTCATTTAGGAACGACATGAACATGCTGCATACGTAGCTGTTTATCAGTAAATATCTCCACTGAGATTAAGAAAAGCAGTAGCTTAATAAATTAAGTACTTCCTGGTATGTTTATTGTACTGGTAACTCCCGAAAAGAATCTGGATTGTGGTGAGGGAACAGAGAAATAAGCTCATTTAGGACCTGCACTTACGAAGTGGGTAGGCAGCTGTATATCAGGGAGTAAACCTTCTGAGAATAAAAACAGCTGGAGCTTGTTAAGGTAATTACACAGGGGAAAGGATAATGTACTGGGAACAATTCAGAAGAATTTGATTTGTGGTGAGTGGAGTGAGATAAAAGCTCATTTAGGAACGACATGTACATGCTGCGTAGGTAGCTGTTTATCAGTAGATATCTTCACTGAGATTAAGAAAAGCAGTAGCTTAATAAATTAAGTACTTCCTGGTATGGTTACTGTACTGGTAACTCCCCAAAAGAATCTGGATTGTGGTGAGGGAACAGAGAGAAAAGCTCATTTAGGACCAGCACTTACGAAGGGTGTAGGCAGCTGTATATCAGGGAGTAAACCTTCTGAGAATAAAAACAGCTGGAGCTTGTTAAGGTAATTACACAGGGGAAAGGAAAATGTACTGGGATCTCCTCAGAAGAATCTGATTTGTGGTGAGGGGAGAGAGATAAAAGCTAATTTAGGAACGACAAGAACATGCTGCGTAGGTAGCTGTTTATCAGTAAATATCTCCACTGAGATTAAGAAAAGCAGTAGCTTAATAAATTAAGTATTTCCTGGTATGGTTACTGTACTGGTAACTCCCCAAAAGAATCTGGATTTTGGTGAGGGAACAGAGAAAAAAGCTCATTTATGACCTGCACTTACGAAGGGGGTAGGCAGCTGTATATCAGGGAGTAAACCTTCTGAGAATAAAAACAGCTGGAGCTTGTTAAGGTAATTACACAGGGGAAAGGATAATGTACTGGGCACTCCTCAGAAGAATCTGATTTGTGGTGAGGGGAGAGAGATAAAAGCTCATTTAGGAACGACATGAACATGCTGCGTAGGTAGCTGTTTATCAGTAAATATCTCCACTGAGATTAAGAAAAGCAGTAGCTTAATAAATTAAGTACTTCCTGGTATTGTTACTGTACTGGTAACTCCCCAAAAGAATCTGGATTGTGGTGAGGGAACAGAGAAAAAAGCTCATTTATTACATGCACTTACGAAGGGGGTAGGCAGCTGTATATCAGGGAGTAAACCTTCTGAGAATAAAAACAGCTGGAGCTTATTAACGTAATTACACAGGGGAAAGGATAATGTACTGGGAACTCCTCAGAAGAATCTGATTCCTGGTGAGGGGAGAGAGATAAAAGCTCATTTAGGAACGACATGAACGTGCTGCGTAGGTAGCTGTTTATCAGTAAATATCTCTACTGAGATTAAATAAAGCAGTAGCTTAATAAATTAAGTATTTCCTAGTATGGTTCCTGTACTGGTAACTCCCCAAAAGAATCTAGATTGTGGTGAGGGAACAGAGAAAAAAGCTCATTTAGGACCTGCACTTACGAAGGGGGTAGGCAGCTGTATATCAGGGAGTAAACCTTCTGAGAATAAAAACAGCTGGAGCTTTTTAAGGTAATTACACAGGGGAAAGGATAATGTACTGGGAACTCCTCAGAAGAATCTGATTTGTTGTGAGGGGAGAGAGATAAAAGCTCATTTAGGAACGACATGAACATGCTGCGTACGTAGCTGTTTATCAGAAAATATCTCCACTGAGATTAAGAAAAGCAGTAGCTTAATAAATTAAGTACTTCCTGGTATGGTTACTGTACTGGTAACTCCCCAAAAGAATCTGGATTGTGGTGAGGGAACAGAGAAAAAAGCTCATTTAGGACCTGCACTTACGAAGGGGGTAGGCAGCTATATATCAGGGAGTAAACCTTCTGAGAATAAAAACATCTGGAGCTTGTTAAGGTAATTACACAGGGGAAAGGATAATGTACTGGGAACTCCTCAGAAGAATCTGATTTGTGGTGAGGGCAGAGAGATAAAAGCTCATTTAGGAACGACATGAACATGCTGCGTAGTTAGCTGTTTATCAGTAAATATCTCCACTGACATTAAGAAAAGCAGTAACTTAATAAATTAAGTACTTCCTGGTATGGTTACTGTACTGGTAACTCCCCAAAAGAATCTGGATTGTGGTGAGGGAACAGAGAAAAAAGCTCATTTAAGACCTGCACTTACGAAGGGGGTAGGCAGCTGTATATCAGGGAGTAAACCTTCTGAGTATAAAAACAGCTGGAGCTTGTTAAGGTAATTACACAGGGGAAAGGATAATGTACTGGGAACTCCTCAGAAGAATCTGATTTGTGGTGAGGGGAGAGAGACAAAAGCTCATATAGGAACGACATGAACATGCTGCGTAGGTAGCTGTTTATCAGTAAATATCTCCACTGAGATTAAGAAAAGCAGAAGCTTAATAAATTAAGTACTTCCTGGTATGGTGACTATACTGGTAACTCCCCAAAAGAATCTGGATTGTGGTGAGGGAACAGAGAAAAAAGCTCATTTATGACCTACACATACGAAGGGGGTAGGCAGCTGTATATCAGGGAGTAAACCTTCTGAGAATAAAAACATCTGGAGCTTGTTAAGGTAATTACACAGGGGAAAGAATAATGTACTGGGAACTCCTCAGAAGAATCTGATTTGTGGTGAGGGGAGAGAGATAAAAGCTCATTTAGGAACGACATGAACATGCTGCGTAGGTAGCTGTTTATCAGTAAATATCTCCACTGAGATTAAGAAAAGCAGTAGCTTAATAAATTAAGTACTTCCTGGTATGGTTACTGTACTGGTAACTCCCCAAAAGAATCTGGATTGTGGTGACGGAACAGAGAAAAAACCTCATTTAGGACCTGCACTTACGAAGGGGGTAGGCAGCTGTATATCAGGGAGTAAACCTTCTGAGAATAAAAACAGCTGGAGCTTGTTAAAGTAATTACACAGGGGAAAGGATAATGTACTGGGAAGACCTCAGAAGAATCTGATTTGTGGTGAGGGGAGAGAGATAAAAGCTCATTTAGGAACGACATGAACATGGTGCCTAGGTAGCTGTTTATCAGTAAATATCTCCACTGAGATTAAGAAAAGCAGTAGCTTAATTAATTAAGTACTTCCTGGTATTGTTACTGTACTCCTAACTCCCCAAAAGAATCTGGATTGTGGTGAGGGAACAGAGAAAAATGCTCATTTAGGACCTGCACTTACGAAGGGGGTAGGCAGCTGTATATCAGGGAGTAAACCTTCTGAGAATAAAAACAGCTTTAGTTTGTTAAGGTAATTACACAGGGGAAAGGATAATGTACTGGGAACTCCTCAGACGAATCTGGATTATGGTGAGGGAACAGAGAAAAAAGCTCAATTAGGACCTGCACTTACGAAGGGGGTAGGCAGCTGTATATCAGGGAGTAAACCTTCTGAGAATAAGAACAGCTGGAGCTTTTTAAGGTAATTACACAGGGGAACGGATAATGTACTGGGAACAATTCAGAAGAATCTGATTTGTGGTGAGGGGAGAGAGATAAAAGCTCATTTAGGAACGACATGAACACGCTGCGTAGGTAGCGGTTTATAAGTAAATATCTACACTGAGATTAAGAAAAGCAGTAGCTTAATAATTAAGTACTTCCAGGTATGGTTACTGTACTGGTAACTCCCCAAAAGAATCTGGATTTTTGTTAGGGAACAGAGAAAAATGCTCATTTAGGACCTGCACTTACGAAGGGGGTAGGCAGCTGTATATCAGGGAGTAAACCTTCTGAGAATAAAAACACCTGGAGCTTGTTAAGGTAATTACACAGGGGAAAGGATAATGTACTGGGAACTCCTCAGAAGAATCTGATTTGTGGTGAGGGGAGAGAGATAAAAGCTCATTTAGGAACGACATGAACATGCTGATTAGGTAGATTTTTATCAGTAAATATCTCCACTGAGATTAAGAAAAGCAGTAGCTTAATAAATTAAGTACTTCCTGCTATGGTTACTGTACTGGTAACTCCCCAAAAGAATCTGGATTGGGGTGAGGGAACAGAGAAAAAAGCTCATTTAGGACCTGCAATTATGAAGGGGGTAGGCAGCTGTATATCAGGGAGTAAACCTTCTGAGAATAAAAACAGCTGGAGCTTGTTAAGGTAATTACACAGGGGAAAGGATAATGTACTGGGAACTCCTCAGAAGAATCTGATTCGTGGTGAGTGGAGAGAGATAAAAGCTCATTTAGGAACGACATGAAAATGCTGCGTACATAGCTGTTTATCAGTAAATATCTCCACTGAGATTAAGAAAAGCAGTAGCTTAATAAATTAAGTACATCCTGGTATGGTTACTGTACTGGTAACTCACCAAAAGAATCTGGATTGTGGTGAGGGAACAGAGAAAAAAGCTCATTTAGGACCTGCACTTACGAAGGGGGTAGGCAGCTGTTTATTAGGGAGTAAACCTTCTGAGAATAAAAACAGCTGGAGCTTGTTAAGGTAATTACACAGGGGAAAGGATAATGTACTGGGAACTCCTCAGTAGAATCTAATTTGTGGTGAGGGGAGAGAGATAAAAGCTCATTTAGGAACGACATGAACATGCTGCGTAGGTAGCTGTTTATCAGTAAATATCTCCAATGAGATTAAGAAAAGCAGTAGCTTAATAAATTAAGTACTTCCTGGTATGGTTACTGTACTGGTAACTCCCCAAAAGAATCTGGATTGTGGTGAGGGAACAGAGAAAAAAGCTCATTTAGGACCTGCACTTACGAAGGGGGTAGGCAGCTGTTTATAAGGGAGTAAAACTTCTGAGAATAAAAACAGCTGGAGCTTGTTAAGGTAATTACACAGGGGAAAGGATAATGTACTGGGAACTCCTCAGAAGAATCTTGTTTGTGTTGAGGGAGAGAGATAAAAGCTCATTTAGGAACGACATGAACATGCTGCATACGTAGCAGTTTATCAGTAAATATCTCCACTGAGATTAAGAAAGCAGTAGCTTAATAAATTAAGTACTTCCTGGTATGGTTACTGTACTGGTAACTCCCCAAAAGCATCTAGATTGTGGTGAGGGAATAGAGAAAAAAGCTGATTTAGGACCTGCTCTTACGAAGGGGGTAGGCAGCTGTACATCAGGGAGTAAAACTTCTGAGAATAAAAACAGCTGGAGCTTGTTAAGGTAGTTACACGGGGGAAAGGATAATGTACGGGGAACTCCTCAGAAGAATCTGATTTGTGGTGAGGGGAGAGAGATAAAAGCTCATTTATGAACGACATGAACATGCTGCGTAGGTAGCTGTTTATCAGTAAATATCTCCACTGAGATTAAGAAAAGCAGTAGCTTAATAAATTAAGTACTTCCTGGTATGGTTACTGTACTGGTAACTCCCCAAAAGAATCTGGATTGTGGTGAAGGAACAGAGAAAAAAGCTCATTTAGGACCTGCACTGACGAATGGGGTAGGCAGCTGTATATCAGGGAATAAACCTTCTGAGAATAAAAAACAGCTGGAGCTTGTTAAGGTAATTACACAGGGGAAAGGATAATGTACTGGGAACTCCTCAGAAGAATCTGATTTGTGGTGAGGGGAGAGAGATAAAAGCTCATTTAGGAACGACATGAACATGCTGCATAAGTAGCTGTTTATCAGTAAATATCTCCACTGAGATTAAGAAAAGCAGTAGCTTAATAAATTAAGTACTTCCTGGTATGGTTACTGTACTGGTAACTCCCCAAAAGAATCTGGATTGTGGTGAGGGAACAGAGAAAAAAGCTCATTTAGGACCTGCACTTTCGAATGGGGTAGGCAGCTGTATATCAGGGAGTAAACCTTCTGAGAATAAAAACAGCTGGAGCTTGTTAAGGTAATTACACAGGGGAAAGGATAATGTACTGGGAACTCCTCAGAAGAATCTGATTTGTGGTGAGGGGAAAGAGATAAAAGCTCATTTAGGAACGACATGAACATGCTGCGTAGGTAGCTGTTTATCAGTAAATATCTCCACTGAGATTAAGAAAAGCAGTAGCTTAATAAATTAAGTACTTCCTGGTATGGTTACTGTACTGGTAACTCCCCAAAAGAATCTGGATTGTGGTGAGGGAACAGAGAAAAAAGCTCATTTAGGACCTTCACTTACAAAGGGGATAGGCAGCTGTATATCAGGGAGTAAACCTTCTCAGAATAAAAACAGCTGGAGCTTGTTAAGGTAAGTACACAGGGGAAAGGATAATGTACTGGGAACTCCTCAGAAGAATCTGATTTGTGGTGAGGGGAGAGAGATAAAAGCTCATTTAGGAACGACATGAACATGCTGGTACGTAGCTGTTTATCAGTAAATATCTCCACTGAGATTTAGAAAAGCAGTAGCTTAATAAATTAAGTACTTCCTGGTATGGTTACTGTACTGGTAACTCCCCCAATGAATCTGGATTGTGGTGAGGGAACAGAGAAAAAAGCTCAATTAGGACCTGCACTTACGAAGCGGGTAGGCAGCTGTATATCAGGGAGTAAACCTTCTGAGAATAAAAACAACTGGAGCTTGTTAAGGTAATTACACAGGGGAAAGGATAAAGTACTGGGAACTCCTCAGAAGAATCTGATTTGTGGTGAGGGGAAAGAGATAAAAGCTCATTTAGGAACGACATGAACATGCTGCGTAGGTAGCTGTTTATCAGTAAATATCTCCACTGAGATTAAGAAAAGCAGTAGCTTAATAAATTAAGTACTTCCTGGTATGGTTACTGTACTGGTAACTCCCCAAAAGAATCTGGATTGTGGTGAGGGAACAGAGAAAAAAGCTCATTTAGGACCTTCACTTACAAAGGGGATAGGCAGCTGTATATCAGGGAGTAAACCTTCTGAGAATAAAAACAGCTGGAGCTTGTTAAGGTAAGTACACAGGGGAAAGGATAATGTACTGGGAACTCCTCAGAAGAATCTGATTTGTGGTGAGGGGAGAGAGATAAAAGCTCATTTAGGAACGACATGAACATGCTGGGTACGTAGCTGTTTATCAGTAAATATCTCCACTGAGATTTAGAAAAGCAGTAGCTTAATAAATTAAGTACTTCCTGGTATGGTTACTGTACTGGTAACTCCCCCAATGAATCTGGATTGTGGTGAGGGAACAGAGAAAAAAGCTCAATTAGGACCTGCACTTACGAAGCGGGTAGGCAGCTGTATATCAGGGAGTAAACCTTCTGAGAATAAAAACAACTGGAGCTTGTTAAGGTAATTACACAGGGGAAAGGATAAAGTACTGGGAACTCCTCAGAAGAATCTGATTTGTGGTGAGGGGAGAGAGATAAAAGCTCATTTAGGAACGACATGAACACGCTGCATACGTAGCTGTTTACCAGTAAATATCTCCACTGAGATTAAGAAAAGCAGTAGCTTAATAAATTAAGTACTTCCTGGTATGGTTACTGTACTGGTAACTCCCCAAAAGAATCTGGATTGTGGTGAGGGAACAGAGAAAAAAGCTCATTTAGGACCTACACTTACGAAGGGGTTAGGCAGCTGTATATCAGGGAGTAAACCTTCTGAGAATAAAAACAGCTGGAGCTTGTTAAGGTAATTACACAGGGGAAAGGATAATGTACTGGGAACTCCTCAGAAGAATCTGATTCGTGGTGAGGGGAGAGAGAGAAAAGCTCATTTAGGAACGACATGAACATGCTGCGTAGGTAGCTGTTTATCAGTAAATATCTCCACTGAGATTAAGAAAAGCAGTAGCTTAATAAATTAAGTACTTCCTGGTATGGTTACTGTACTCGTAACTCCCCAAAAGAATCTGGATTGTGGTGAAGGAACAGAGAAAAAAGCTCATTTAGGACCTGCACTTACGAGGTGGGTAGGCAGCTGTATATCAGGGAGTAAACCTTCTGAGAATAAAAACAGCTGGAGCTTGTTAAGGTAATTACACAGCGGAAAGGATAATATACTGGGAACTCCTCAGAAGAATCTGATTTGTGGTGAGGGGAGAGAGATAAATGCTCATTTAGGAACGTCATGAACATGCTGCGTACGTAGCTGTTTATCAGTAAATATCTCCACTGAGATTAAGAATAGCAGTAGCTTAACAAATTAAGTACTTCCTGGTATGGTTACTGTACTGGTAACTCCCCAAAAGAATCTGGATTGTGGTGAGGGAACAGAGAAAAAAGCTCATTTAGGACCTGCACTTACGAAGGGGGTAGGCAGCTGTATATCAGGGAGTAAACCTTCTGAGAATAAAAACAGCTGGAGCTTGTTAAGGTAATTACACAGGGGAAAGGATAATGTACTGGGAACTCCTCAGAAGAATCTGATTTGTGGTGAGGGGAGAGAGATAAAAGCTCATTTAGGAACGACATGAACATGCTGCGTACGTAGCTGTTTATCAGTAAATATCTCCACTGAGATTAAGAAAAGCAGTAGCTTAATAATTTAAGTAATTCCTGGTATGTTTACTGTACTGGTAACTCCCCAAAAGAATCTGGATTGTGGTGAGGGAACAGAGTAAAAAGCTCATTTAGGACCTGCACTTTCGAAGGGGGTAGGCAGCTGTATATCAGGGAGTAAACCTTCTGAGAATAAAAACAGCTGGAGCATGTTAAGGTAATTACACAGGGGAAAGGATAATGTACTGGGAACTCCTCAGAAGAATCTGATTTGTGGTGAGGGGAGAGAGATAAAAGCTCATTTAGGAACGACATGAACATGCTGCGTAGGTAGCTGTTTATCAGTAAATATCTCCACTATGATTAAGAAAAGCAGTAGCTTAATAAATTAAGTACTTCCTGGTATGGTTCCTGTACTGGTAACTCCCCAAAAGAATCTAGATTGTGTTGAGGGAACAGAGAAAAAAGCTCATTTAGGACCTGCACTTACGAAGGGGGTAGGCAGCTGTATATCAGGGAGTAAACCTTCTGAGAATAAAAACAGCTGGAGCTTTTTAAGGTAATTACACAGGGTAAAGGATAATGTACTGGGAACTCCTCAGAAGAATCTGATTTGTGGTGAGGGGAGAGAGATAAAAGCTCATTTAGGAACGACATGAACATGCTGCGTACGTAGCTGTTTATCAGAAAATATCTCCACTGAGATTAAGAAAAGCAGTAGCTTAATAAATTAAGTACTTCCTGGTATGGTTACTGTACTGGTAACTCCCCAAAAGAATCTGGATTGTGGTGAGGGAACAGAGAAAAAAGCTCATTTAGGACCTGCACTTACGAAGGGGGTAGGCAGCTATATATCAGGGAGTAAACCTTCTGAGAATAAAAACATCTGGAGCTTGTTGAGGTAATTACACAGGGGAAAGGATAATGTACTGGGAACTCCTCAGAAGAATCTGATTTGTGGTGAGGGGAGAGAGATAAAAGCTCATTTAGGAATGACATGAACATGCTGCGTAGGTAGCTGTTTATCAGTAAATATCTCCACTGACATTAAGAAAAGCAGTAACTTAATAAATTAAGTACTTCCTGGTATGGTTACTGTACTGGTAACTCCCCAAAAGAATCTGGATTGTGGTGAGGGAACAGAGAAAAAAGCTCATTTAAGACCTGCACTTACGAAGGGGGTAGGCAGCTGTATATCAGGGAGTAAACCTTCTGAGTATAAAAACAGCTGGAGCTTGTTAAGGTAATTACACAGGGGAAAGGATAATGTACTGGGAACTCCTCAGAAGAATCTGATTTGTGGTGAGGGGAGAGAGACAAAAGCTCATATAGGAACGACATGAACATGCTGCGTAGGTAGCTGTTTATCAGTAAATATCTCCACTGAGATTAAGAAAAGCAGTAGCTTAATAAATTAAGTACTTCCTGGTATGGTGACTATACTGGTAACTCCCCAAAAGAATCTGGATTGTGGTGAGGGAACAGAGAAAAAAGCTCATTTATGACCTACACATACGAAGGGGGTAGGCAGCTGTATATCAGGGAGTAAACCTTCTGAGAATAAAAACATCTGGAGCTTGTTAAGGTAATTACACAGGGGAAAGAATAATGTACTGGGAACTCCTCAGAAGAATCTGATTTGTGGTGAGGGGAGAGAGATAAAAGCTCATTTAGGAACGACATGAACATGCTGCGTAGGTAGCTGTTTATCAGTAAATATCTCCACTGAGATTAAGAAAAGCAGTAGCTTAATTAATTAAGTACTTCCTGGTATTGTTACTGTACTCCTAACTCCCCAAAAGAATCTGGATTGTGGTGAGGGAACAGAGAAAAATGCTCATTTAGGACCTGCACTTACGAAGGGGGTAGGCAGCTGTATATCAGGGAGTAAACCTTCTGAGAATAAAAACAGCTTTAGTTTGTTAAGGTAATTACACAGGGGAAAGGAAAATGTACTGGGAACTCCTCAGAAGAATCTGATTCCTGGTGAGGGGAGAGAGATAAAAGCTCATTTAGGAACGACATGAACGTGCTGCGTAGGTAGCTGTTTATCAGTAAATATCTCTACTGAGATTAAATAAAGCAGTAGCTTAATAAATTAAGTATTTCCTAGTATGGTTCCTGTACTGGTAACTCCCCAAAAGAATCTAGATTGTGGTGAGGGAACAGAGAAAAAAGCTCATTTAGGACCTGCACTTACGAAGGGGGTAGGCAGCTGTATATCAGGGAGTAAACCTTCTGAGAATAAAAACAGCTGGAGCTTTTTAAGGTAATTACACAGGGGAAAGGATAATGTACTGGGAACTCCTCAGAAGAATCTGATTTGTGGTGAGGGGAGAGAGATAAAAGCTCATTTAGGAACGACATGAACATGCTGCGTACGTAGCTGTTTATCAGAAAATATCTCCACTGAGATTAAGAAAAGCAGTAGCTTAATAAATTAAGTACTTCCTGGTATGGTTACTGTACTGGTAACTCCCCAAAAGAATCTGGATTGTGGTGAGGGAACAGAGAAAAAAGCTCATTTAGGACCTGCACTTACGAAGGGGGTAGGCAGCTATATATCAGGGAGTAAACCTTCTGAGAATAAAAACATCTGGAGCTTGTTAAGGTAATTACACAGGGGAAAGGATAATGTACTGGGAACTCCTCAGAAGAATCTGATTTGTGGTGAGGGGAGAGAGATAAAAGCTCATTTAGGAACGACATGAACATGCTGCGTAGGTAGCTGTTTATCAGTAAATATCTCCACTGACATTAAGAAAAGCAGTAACTTAATAAATTAAGTACTTCCTGGTATGGTTACTGTACTGGTAACTCCCCAAAAGAATCTGGATTGTGGTGAGGGAACAGAGAAAAAAGCTCATTTAAGACCTGCACTTACGAAGGGGGTAGGCAGCTGTATATCAGGGAGTAAACCTTCTGAGTATAAAAACAGCTGGAGCTTGTTAAGGTAATTACACAGGGGAAAGGATAATGTACTGGGAACTCCTCAGAAGAATCTGATTTGTGGTGACGGGAGAGAGACAAAAGCTCATATAGGAAACGACATGAACATGCTGCGTAGGTAGCTGTTTATCAGTAAATATCTCCACTGAGATTAAGAAAAGCAGTAGCTTAATAAATGAAGTACTTCCTGGTATGGTGACTATACTGGTAACTCCCCAAAAGAATCTGGATTGTGGTGAGGGGAACAGAGAAAAAAGCTCATTTATGACCTACACATACGAAGGGGGTAGGCAGCTGTATATCAGGGAGTAAACCTTCTGAGAATAAAAACATCTGGAGCTTGTTAAGGTAATTACACAGGGGAAAGAATAATGTACTGGGAACTCCTCAGAAGAATCTGATTTGTGGTGAGGGGAGAGAGATAAAAGCTCATTTAGGAACGACATGAACATGCTGCGTAGGTAGCTGTTTATCAGTAAATATCTCCACTGAGATTAAGAAAAGCAGTAGCTTAATAAATTAAGTACTTCCTGGTATGGTTACTGTACTGGTAACTCCCCAAAAGAATCTGGATTGTGGTGAGGGAACAGAGAAAAAACCTCATTTAGGACCTGCACTTACGAAGGGGGTAGGCAGCTGTATATCAGGGAGTAAACCTTCTGAGAATAAAAACAGCTGGAGCTTGTTAAAGTAATTACACAGGGGAAAGGATAATGTACTGGGAAGACCTCAGAAGAATCTGATTTGTGGTGAGGGGAGAGAGAGAAAAGCTCATTTAGGAACGACATGAACATGGTGCCTAGGTAGCTGTTTATCAGTAAATATCTCCACTGAGATTAAGAAAAGCAGTAGCTTAATTAATTAAGTACTTCCTGGTATTGTTACTGTACTCCTAACTCCCCAAAAGAATCTGGATTGTGGTGAGGGAACAGAGAAAAATGCTCATTAGGACCTGCACTTACGAAGGGGGTAGGCAGCTGTATATCAGGGAGTAAACCTTCTGAGAATAAAAACAGCTTTAGTTTGTTAAGGTAATTACACAGGGGAAAGGATAATGTACTGGGAACTCCTCAGACGAATCTGGTTATGGTGAGGGAACAGAGAAAAAAGCTCAATTAGGACCTGCACTTACGAAGGGGGTAGGCAGCTGTATATCAGGGATTAAACCTTCTGAGAATAAGAACAGCTGGAGCTTTTTAAGGTAATTACACAGGGGAACGGATAATGTACTGGGAACAATTCAGAAGAATCTGATTTGTGGTGAGGGGAGAGAGATAAAAGCTCATTTAGGAACGACATGAACACGCTGCGTAGGTAGCGGTTTATAAGTAAATATCTACACTGAGATTAAGAAAAGCAGTAGCTTAATAATTAAGTACTTCCAGGGATGGTTACTGTACTGGTAACTCCCCAAAAGAATCTGGATTTTTGTTAGGGAACAGAGAAAAATGCTCATTTAGGACCTGCACTTACGAAGGGGGTAGGCAGCTGTATATCAGGGAGTAAACCTTCTGAGAATAAAAACACCTGGAGCTTGTTAAGGTAATTACACAGGGGAAAGGATAATGTACTGGGAACTCCTCAGAAGAATCTGATTTGTGGTGAGGGGAGAGAGATAAAAGCTCATATAGGAACGACATGAACATGCTGGGTACGTAGCTGTTTATCAGTAAATATCTCCACTGAGATTAAGAAAAGCAGTAGCTTAATAAATTAAGTACTTCCTGGTATGGTTACTGTACTGGTAACTCCCCAAAAGCATCTAGATTGTGGTGAGGGAATAGAGAAAAAAGCTGATTTAGGACCTGCTCTTACGAAGGGGTTAGGCAGCTGTACATCAGGGAGTAAAACTTCTGAGAATAAAAACAGCTGGAGCTTGTTAAGGTAGTTACACGGGGGAAAGGATAATGTACGGGGAACTCCTCAGAAGAATCTGATTTGTGGTGAGGGGAGAGAGATAAAAGCTCATTTATGAACGACATGAACATGCTGCGTAGGTAGCTGTTTATCAGTAAATATCTCCACTGAGATTAAGAAAAGCAGTAGCTTAATAAATTAAGTACTTCCTGGTATGGTTACTGTACTGGTAACTCCCCAAAAGAATCTGGATTGTGGTGAAGGAACAGAGAAAAAAGCTCATTTAGGACCTGCACTGACGAATGGGGTAGGCAGCTGTATATCAGGGAATAAACCTTCTGAGAATAAAAACAGCTGGAGCTTGTTAAGGTAATTACACAGGGGAAAGGATAATGTACTGGGAACTCCTCAGAAGAATCTGATTTGTGGTGAGGGGAGAGAGATAAAAGCTCATTTAGGAACGACATGAACATGCTGCATAAGTAGCTGTTTATCAGTAAATATCTCCACTGAGATTAAGAAAAGCAGTAGCTTAATAAATTAAGTACTTCCTGGTACGGTTACTGTACTGGTAACTCCCCAAAAGAATCTGGATTGTGGTGAGGGAACAGAGAAAAAAGCTCATTTAGGACCTGCACTTTCGAATGGGGTAGGCAGCTGTATATCAGGGAGTAAACCTTCTGAGAATAAAAACAGCTGGAGTTTGTTAAGGTAATTACACAGGGGAAAGGATAATGTACTGGGAACTCCTCAGAAGAATCTGATTTGTGGTGAGGGGAAAGAGATAAAAGCTCATTTAGGAACGACATGAACATGCTGCGTAGGTAGCTGTTTATCAGTAAATATCTCCACTGAGATTAAGAAAAGCAGTAGCTTAATAAATTAAGTACTTCCTGGTATGGTTACTGTACTGGTAACTCCCCAAAAGAATCTGGATTGTGGTGAGGGAACAGAGAAAAAAGCTCATTTAGGACCTTCACTTACAAAGGGGATAGGCAGCTGTATATCAGGGAGTAAACCTTCTGAGAATAAAAACAGCTGGAGCTTGTTAAGGTAAGTACACAGGGGAAAGGATAATGTACTGGGAACTCCTCAGAAGAATCTGATTTGTGGTGAGGGGAGAGAGATAAAAAGCTCATTTAGGAACGACATGAACATGCTGGGTACGTAGCTGTTTATCAGTAAATATCTCCACTGAGATTTAGAAAAGCAGTAGCTTAATAAATTAAGTACTTCCTGGTATGGTTACTGTACTGGTAACTCCCCCAATGAATCTGGATTGTGGTGAGGGAACAGAGAAAAAAGCTCAATTAGGACCTGCACTTACGAAGCGGGTAGGCAGCTGTATATCAGGGAGTAAACCTTCTGAGAATAAAAACAACTGGAGCTTGTTAAGGTAATTACACAGGGGAAAGGATAAAGTACTGGGAACTCCTCAGAAGAATCTGATTTGTGGTGAGGGGAGAGAGATAAAAGCTCATTTAGGAACGACATGAACACGCTGCATACGTAGCTGTTTACCAGTAAATATCTCCACTGAGATTAAGAAAAGCAGTAGCTTAATAAATTAAGTACTTCCTGGTATGGTTACTGTACTGGTAACTCCCCAAAAGAATCTGGATTGTGGTGAGGGAACAGAGAAAAAAGCTCATTTAGGACCTACACTTACGAAGGGGTTAGGCAGCTGTATATCAGGGAGTAAACCTTCTGAGAATAAAAACAGCTGGAGCTTGTTAAGGTAATTACACAGGGGAAAGGATAATGTACTGGGAACTCCTCAGAAGAATCTGATTCGTGGTGAGGGGAGAGAGAGAAAAGCTCATTTAGGAACGACATGAACATGCTGCGTAGGTAGCTGTTTATCAGTAAATATCTCCACTGAGATTAAGAAAAGCAGTAGCTTAATAAA
>NW_025956799.1:0-29439 GCF_023159225.1 Perognathus longimembris pacificus | reverse complement strand
AACAAGATTGTTCAAAGGAAGGGACACTCGCCACACACTCAGGGAGCTGTCTTATCCCTTGTAAATATTATGAAACTACATTTGTATTGGTAAGCATCCCAAAATTCTAGGCTTATTATTGCAGTAGAAACAATGCCCTCAATGACATCTGCATTATACAATCTTTTTCCTAATGAAATCCAGATGGAGAAAAATGTGGCACTGAAATCATTTGCAAGCGCTGAGAGCTGGTGCCACCAGCCACTCAACAGGCTGAGATCTGAGGATAAAGCCAGCCCAGGGAAGGAGAGTCCGTGAGACCCAGGTGCAATTAACCCTCCAAAAGTTGGAAGTCACCGGGGGGGGGGGGGGGGAGGAGGGGGGCCACTGGCTACCGCCTGTAATCCTAGCTACTCAGAAGGCTGAGGTCTGAGGACCGTGGTTCAAAGCCAGCCTGGACAGGAAAGTTCATGAGACTCTTATCTATAATTAACCACCAGAAAATGGGAAGTGGCACTGAGGGTCAAATGGTAGAGTGTTAGCCTTGAGCTGACGATTTCAGGAGCAGTGCCCAGGCCCAGAGTTCAAGCCCCATGACTGACAAAAAAAAAAAACAAACCCAAAACCTGTGGCTCAAGTGTAGAGCATCAACATTGAACTGTAAAGCCAAGCAGGAGCTCTAGGCCCTAAGTTGAGAGTAAACACACACACACACACACACACACACACACACACACACACACAGAGTAGTAGAAATGAGCAAGTGACAGAAAACGATGTTAACATTTCTAAACCCCGTGTCCTGTCCATGCTGTAATATTGAACGGCCTGGGGTGCCGCTAGTCGTGGGATGACGTGGGATTTGCTGACTCTCCACAGCGGAGGACTTCCCACGCCTCCCCCTCACCTGTGGCTCCTCCTGAGCTCCTGGACACTCCACCACATCCTCATGAGGACAGTGCTCCTCACACACCCTCCATCCTCACAAGGACAGTGCTCCTCCACACCACCTCATCTTCATGAGGACTGTGCTCCTCCACACCACCTCATCCTCATGAGGCAGTGCTCCCCACACACCCTCCATCCTCACGAGGACATTGTTCTTCACACACCCTCCATCCTCACGAGGACTGTGCTCCTCACATACCCTCCATCCTCATGAGGACTGTGCTCCTCCTCACACCACCTCAGACTCCTGAGGACTGTGCTCCTCCACACCACCTCATCCTCACGAGGACAGTGCTCCTCCTTACACCATCTCAGGCTCCTGAGGCCTGTACTCCTCCACACCACCTCATCCTCACCAGGACAGCGCTCCTCACACACCCTCCATCCTCACGAGGACTGTGCTCCTCCACACCACCTCATCCTCATGAGGACAATGCTCCTCCACACCACTTCATCCTCACGAGGATTGTGCTCCTCCTCACCACATCATCCTCACGAGGACTGTGCTCCTTACACACCCTTCATCCTCACGAGGACTGTGCTCCTCCACACCACTTCATCCTCACGAGGACTCACGAGGACTGTGCTCCTCCACACCACCTCATCCTCACGAGGACTGTGCTCCTCAATACCACCACCTCATCCTCATGAGGACAGTCCTGCAGGGCTGTCTGTCTCACCCAGAACCCCAATGCCACTGATGAAGACAGTTGTGAAATGTGTCCATTGTCAAAATCCTGAATTTCATTACAATCAAATGTCCTTCACAAAGAACTTCATTTTGAGATAAAATGTTTGCCTTGCATTTTCACTATTTTAGGTTAGGAGACTCTTGACATTTCTAATAGACAGCTATCTTTCTCTATTTCAAAAACAATGGTTTTGAAAAGTCTATGATGATATTATTTGCACATCTGATTACTTTCATACAAATTCCCTCTATTTTCTTCCTGAAGTAACCTTTATTCTATTTTTTGTTCATAAGTAACTCTTATTTTTTTTAACCACAAATGATCTCATAGTGCCATTTTGGGGAGTGTTTACTATGCTGTGACACACACACACACACACACACACACACACACACACACATAACTTCTCTTAATTCTCCTTTTAAAAATCAGATTTTTCCCCTTTCCTCCATCATTGCTTTTCTAAAGACCCCACCATCTCTCTGCTTCTTTCTGTTCTTCCTTTGGTGCCCATACTGGGTCTTGACCTATGGCCACAGACTCTGGCTTGGTTGCTTTGCTCACAGCTGGTGCACTACCATTTGAGCCATGTCACCAGTCCTGCATTTTGATGGTTAATTGGAGTTGGTGTCCTTTGGACTTTTCTGCCTGGGCAGGCTTCAAACTGTGATGTTATGAAGTCTCTAGCATAATATAATGAAATTTTTAACTCACAAAGCACTATAGTAGGTACTTACTGCACACTTTGTACATTTCTCCTAGCAATACTTTCTATTTCGTGCTGTACAGATCACCCATTGAAATCTACAATGGGCTTGCCAGACGAGAACAAAAACATTCCCTGAACAAATGAGGCTGGAATTGTGGAGGTGATTCTTCCTTACCCTAGGCCTGTGAGGAGGTTTCGAGCTTAGAGACATTTAGAATAAGCAATAAGAAGTGTAGCACACAGAATTTCCCCAGTCGTCCTTGTTCATTAATCCTGGAGCAGAGAAAGGTGGATCACAAAGGCTTGGGATGCGACTTGAGAGTTTTCCTCGCACGGGCAATATAATCATGTCTATAATTCTCAAGCCTGACTCATTGAGAAAGAGTGGACTTCAATGGGTGTCTGTGCACATACATGGAAATATCACAATGGGGCTCTTTTATATGATTGCTCTGTGCAAAAAAACATGGGACAAATAAAGTGATAAAGGAGAGATAATGAATATTAATCGCACACTTTCCTATGGGTGTCTTAAATTGTTACTTGTGTAATGTCATTTAAGTAAAGCAGGAACATTATGGGAAGGCATTCAGATAGATAATAAGGGGAAAGAATATTGGTACCAGGGCTTGGACTGGACTGGATGCTGATTTTTATTTGTTTCCCTCAAAGCTAGTGCTCCACCACTTGAGCCACACCCCACCTCTGGCTATGTGGTGCTAAGAATGTCACATACTTTCTTGCCCAGGCTGACTTTGAACTACAATCCTCTGATCTCAGCCTCCTGAGAAGCTAGGATTACAAGCATGAGCCACCACCATTTGCCATTAGCCAGATCATTTTTATTAATATCTGTATTTTTGTAGAATATTATTATTCTGATGCAGAGCAAATGTTCTGTATTTGTTAAGTAGAAAACAAATGGTTTAACTTTACATTTTAAGTTCTTTCATATGCAGACTTTTATATATGTTCATTATATTGTTCTTATAACAGAAAATAATAATAATCACATTTTCAAATAATTATCATCATCAATTTAAGGACATTTTTACAGAAAAATTCAAATGAAAATATCATTAAAATGTTGTAGATTGTGAGTAGAACATTTATCTTCTTTCATTGAAATTATTATTAAGGATATAAACCTGGGAGGGCTGAAATAATCAACACTGGTGTTAAATCTCAATAAACATTTGAGCTTTTGAAACATAGATTGCCTAGAAACAGTACATTTGTTTCATACTCTTGAGCAAAGGAAATGAATGTCAGTGTGTGGAAGACTGTGTATGATATAAATGATTCATTTTAGCAAAGTACAGTGGAAATTTAGGGAAACCATAATACACTATAGGACATGATAAAACAATAAAGCAACAGTCAAAGCAATAGAGAAAAAAATTGACTCTAAACGTAAACAATGAATCTGTGGATAATTAAGTAATCAATACTTGAAGCAACACTCCTAGAAATCTACTTAAATGAAGCAAGGGCAGAAACTACGCAGACACAGCTAAGTGAAAATATAATCTCTGGCATAACAAATGGGAATGCAATTAAAATATCAATACCCAGATCATCAGATTTCTAAAATTACCCTTCCCAAGTGTTCATAGCTAGCTCCAACTGCCAGTACTTGCAGTCAGTACTTTATGCCAACCACACAGCTATTTGGGCTGAAACTTTCTGGTGTGTCAGTTTTATAGCAGGATCAAGTCGTGGCCCACAAGAGATAGGAGTAGACATTTGTGTGAGGCCCACGCCTGCCACACCATGCGTGTGAAAGCATTTCCGAGGAGCCAGCCTCCCCGGGCATCTTGTTGATCCCTAAAGTGGAAACCATGTTACCTGCGTGCTAAAGATGATGTGACATTTGGATGTGATGCATGTAAATTAATCTTAGCTTGCACACACAAGTTACACTGGAGGTGTACACTACGAAGAGAAATGACATATAATAAAAAACGATGATAACAAGCATAGTCAGGGATAGAAGGCAGCAAGCAGTAAGACGTACTTTGGTCAGGTAGGCCCAAAGGATCCCCCCTCCCATCTGTCCTAGATGGAATTTTTAAAAATTTAAAAGGTAGATAATACATTATGGAGAATGATGATACTAAATATGAAAATACATATGATACCATTCTTGTTACTCA
The DNA here is from genome assembly GCF_023159225.1 of Perognathus longimembris pacificus. Taxonomy (NCBI): domain Eukaryota; kingdom Metazoa; phylum Chordata; class Mammalia; order Rodentia; family Heteromyidae; genus Perognathus; species Perognathus longimembris. The sequence continues at coordinate 24,955 of NW_025956799.1, read as the reverse complement.
TAGGAATGCTTAGGGTTATCTACGTCCAGTGGTTCTTAGAATTTGAAATTATTTGGGGCAGTCAAGCTCAGAAAGCCAATATCTCAGGTATCCACTCATAGAAGAGTGGTAAAATGTAGAAGAGCTAGATGGAGTTGTACATGGGCCTCTTCGGAAAGGCACAGGGGCCGGTGAGTGGGGAAGGGAAGGAAAGGGGTAAATGTGGTCCAGGCACCTTGTGCCTATGTATTAAAGGGTTAACACAGCAACACAAGCCAGAATGGTGGCTCACACCTGTCATTCCAGCTGTGTGGGAAACAGAAGATCAAGGGCCCAGGCCTGCCTGGACCTACACACAGACTCTACCTGAAAATAACGACCACAAAAGGGCCTGGAGGTGTGCCAAGAGCGGAGGAGCACCTGTCTAAGAAGATAAATGAAGAACAGTGGCACCGGCAGCGTAAAATTAGTCAGGACACATTACTTTGGCTTTGTTGTTAGCATATACTAATTTTTCAGTGGAGAGAGTTTATTGTTACATGGTATTTGCCAGTCCTGGGTCTTGGACTCAGGACCTGAACACTGTCCCTGGCTTCTTTGTGCTCAAGGCTAGCACTCTGCCACTTGAGCCACAGCACCACTTCTGGCATTTTCTGTGTATGTGGTGCTGAGGAATTGAACCAGGGCTTCATGCATGCAAGGCGAGCACTCTACTACTAGGCCATATTCCTGGCCCATATATTATATATACATTATATATTAGATATAATCATATGGTATTTCCATACATGCCTATGCATATCATTTGTATGTATGGAAATAACACAAAACCCCTTTGTGAAAGTGATTTTTTGGTCGATGATATTGTGAAAAGCAAAGGATTTAAATGATTGTTAGATGTGTACTATTTTCCATAGAAATGAGCCAAGGACGCTTAGCTAATTTTTGGTGTCTGTGGTCCATTCCTGTACCTGGGTGGTAGAGAAACAAACACAGAAGAAAGACTAGTGTATGCCTGACTGGCACAAAGTGATTGGTAAGTATTGGCACTGGTGATTGACACAACATGATTGATAAGTATTAACAGCATTGATACTCTATCAGTCCTTACCAAATTTGAGACTACAACAGGTGCTTTATGTCCACAAGCACACAGTGCCAAGGAGACCCCACTGAGCAGATCCACCCCAGAGCAGGACAGAGCACAGAGTTAGACATGCAAGGGGTTCAGTTCTCTGAACATACTGGAATTTTCCCAAACCGTGCACGGTCAACCTGAGCATCACTAACTTAGAACCCCAGGAAGCAGCTGCATGGCTGTTGCAGGGGTAATGCTCATCAAAGAAACGCCACTCAACAACACTAGACTCTACTTTGGGATATTTTACCTCAGATAAGGTAGTTGTTTATTCATTTTTTTTCTGCAACATCATCCAACTCCCACTAAAGCATGCTGCCTTTTTTTTTTTTTTTTTTTTTTTGCCAGTCCTGGGCCTTGGACTGAGCACTGTCCCTGGCAATGTTCCTGGCTTCTTTGTGCTCAAGGCTAGCACTCTGCCACTTGAGCCACAGCGCTACTTCTGGCCTTTTGTATATATGTGGTGCTGAGGATTCGAACCCAGGGCTTCATGTATAAGAGGCGAGTACTCTGCCACTAAGCCATAGTCCCAACCCGTATGCTGCCTTTTGATAAGTCTGAAGTTTTGACTTAGTCACTTAAATCAAGCATTTTTTCTTTTACCTTGCTTTGGGAGCAATTTGCTTTGGGGGAAGAATATTTTCAGGAAATTATGGGGAAGAAAATGCTCAACAGATCACACAACTTAAATACAACGGTGGACTCAGCCCATCTCTGTATTAGCCAGCAGTGCAATGTGTGTGTAGGAATTTAAAATTTTTGTGTTCAGTATTTCTTCATTCTATGTATTACTTATTATCCCTGGTCAAAAACACATACAATAAGTTTGCAAATAAATAAGACGGGTTTCCTGTGCTTTCTATTCATTGTACTTGTTCTTTCTCCTTTTATTTTCTACCTTCCTTTGTCCTTTGCAGTCATCATTGGGTATTATAAGATTCCGTTTCGGAGGAGGTAACAAACAAGAAACATACCCAAGGCCTAACATATAAAACTGTAACCTCTCTGTACATCACTTTGACAATAAATAAGAAAAAACAAAAGATTCAGTTTCCTTTTTCTTACAATATAAGATGGATGGATGGATAGATGGGTGGATGGATAGATGGATAGATAGATTCCCCAGGGCTGGAAATTCACATTTGCAAATCTAATTTCAACTTTAAAGAAAACTTTACTATTCTTGGATAGTTTTAATATGAATATGTTATAATAACAAAAATAGTTCTCCCTTTGATATCTCTGTCATTGTCATTTAACTTATATACAAATATAGAAATACATATGTGTACACATATATATAGGTAAGACCTTGAAGCACACATATTCAAGCATATATATAACATATTCAATGCATTCAAATACATTATTTCAACATTACAACATTTAATTGCTATGTCATTTAGAAATAAAGATAAAAGATTTTCCTTTAATTTTGCCCTTATTTTTCCTTTGGGCTTTTTTCCTCTGTCTTTATGTGATCTTTGTTTGTCTTCATTATTTGCTACTCTCTGAATAACTTATTTTGACATTTTTTAACATGTCTACAGGCAGCAGACTCCTTTATTCTCCTGACAAAATCATTAATTCCTTTTTTCTTTGGATGACAATTGCAAAGTGAAGAGTTCCAGGCTGGTGGGGTTTTATTGTTCGTGTTAACCTTGTCTGGTTTGCAGGGCTCCTTCAGACAGGAAAGGCTCTGTTGTCTTTGCTTGCGTGGCGCACTGAGGACACACACGGTTTCCATCTTCCTTCCTCTTCATGGAGACTCGACTTCCCGTTGTCTGAGGACGAGCCCCTGAGCCTTGTTTCCCGGCCTCCCTGGGCCCGTCCAGGGCTGTCTGAGTGCACCGTTCCACTCCACATCCCCCACGGCTCGCCACATTCAAGATCTTCCTCCTGTCAGTGCTGGCTTTGCTCCTGGCCTCTGCTGGACAAGTCAACGCTGGCTGCCCCAGTTGTCTCTCCGACCTTGAGAGCAGAGGCCTCCCTGCCCCTGCTCCCCACTCCCTCCTCTTGCTGTGGAGCCCCATGGGCTCAGCTTCTAACTTGTTAGCACAGAATGACATGTTCCGGGGTCCTCATGCCTCACCAGAAGCCCAATCTCCTGCCAAAGGCTCTCGTTTGTTTTTCAATCCCAGCAGATGTTTATTACCCAGAATCAAGGGGGTTGGGGATCCACTGACTTGGAAAAACACTAAAAAAAAAAAAAAAAAAAAAAAAAGCAGGAAGGGCAGCTGTGGCTCAAATAATAGAGTGCTAGCCTTGAGCAAAACTTAAGTGAGAACACAAGGCCCTGAGTTCAAGCTCAAGTACTGGCACACAAAAAAAAAATCTCTGTGTACTCCGTTGGTGAGTGCACAGGTTCAAGGCACTGCTACTAAGATTCCCTCATAAACTAAAAGCAGATCTATGATGTAACCGGGGGCCACTCAGAAGACACAGCCTAAAGTAGAAAGAAATGCACACCCAGATGCCGCTCCACCCCCACAAGAGCCAAGCTGTGATTACCAGACTCAGCACCCATCACCTGGTGAGTGGAGGAAAAACATCTGTTATACATCACAATGGTGTTTCATTCAGCCATAATGGAACTATGCCACTTACAAGGAAATAGATGACACTGGAGGTGATTGTATAAAGAAAAGTACGGGAGATGGAGGCAAGAATCATATTTCTCTCTTACATATGGAATCCAGACATCAGGGGAAATGAACAACATGATTGTGGAAGAAACTACGAGGGAGTGGGAAGGGGGACAGAGAACAGAGGTGAATAAGATCAAAGTGCTCTGTGCACATGGATGAAGATGGAATGATAAAATCCATTTAAGTATTTCAAAGAGGAAGAGAAGGGAATAAGAAAGAGGACATGGATGGTGAGTCTGAGCAAAGTACGTTGTACTCATATAACTAGCATATGCTTAGTGAAAGGTTTTAAAGCTAGCTAGGCTCCTAGTTGACTGCTTGAGTACGGGATGTTTATCCCTGTTACATTTTCTCCAAGATTATTCATTCCACTTCCCTTTCCAGACAAGGCCTCCCCAGCCACTCCAGAGAGGGCCTCTCGGTGGAGGTGCAGAACCCAGTGCCTCCGCTCAGATGCAAGGAAAGGGTCTTCCTGAAGCTACAACTCAGCTCTGCGGCAAGCCCTGAGGTTCCTTCCTTGCACAGAGTCGAAGCCCAGCCAGTTACGTGGCCGGTGTCATGACTCTTAGCTGGAGGATGAAGCAGTTTCCTTCATTTCAGCAGTGCAGGTGCACACTCTCGAGTTTGGGGTTGTGAGAGAAGTGTGCTGTGTCCTCATAGACACATCAATCACTGAGCAGAATGGAATGACCATTCCTCCGGCAGAGGAGAGCTGGTCTCACTGTGAAACTCCAGAGGAGACGGGGCAGCCCACCCTTTCCTTCCCAGAGCAAAGCAGCAATGCGCTCATAGCCTTGACGCCAGAGCTGCCCTTCTCCCCCAGGGAGAGGTCAGCTTTCCTGTCTTCTGGCAGCTGCCCATCTGCTAAGGATGCTCATGTTTTCTTTTCTGAAACAGGTGTCATTCTTCATCTCCAGGCTCAGGTGTCCGGACCGTGTGTATGTGCGTGCGTGTGTGTGTGTGTGTGTGTGTGTGTGTGTGTATTTGCATGACTTCACAGGTGATTTGAATTTAATTCATACAAAGGACATAGCTGGCACTCATTCCAGCCTGTGGGTAAATGACATCATCAATCACCTACACAGCCTGACTTGGAGCTGAGACATCATCCTTCACTCCTCCCCCACCAAAGCCAGAGCATGGGACTCCACTCAGCACTGTGCCCACTGGCAGGCCACAGCCACTGACTGGCACACCTGGAATCCTCCCTCCTGCTCCTCCCGAGACCAGAGCTTCCTCGATTCCCTCTCCCCAGGGGCTCGCTCCCCTCCTATCGCTCAGGCGGTTCACAGTTCACTAGAGACTACTTTCGTTTAATATGATGGTTTGAAAACTTCCTTTCCTTAATGACACTTTTTTTCTCACTGCTGAAGCTATTTTTCTCTACCAGCTCACGGGGTTTGTCTGAGCCTTCATTTCAGAGCTGTTCACTAAGAGAAACTGGATGGGGTGGGAGTGGTAGATGAAATTTAAATACGTAGGACGCTTTCTATAATACTGGAATGGGCTGCAAGCAGAAATGACCAACCCCTGAAAGCTAGCTCCACCCGTGTTTGGTCATAGGGACAGAAACGGGCCGAGCCAGAAAGATGGTGGTGATGGGACATTATCTGTGCCAGAAGGCAAAGCACCCCGGGTGGAGTTTGCCGGCATCAATCAGTAGAAACCACACTGTCCGGACCAACTAAAACATGAAACGGCCATGGAGCGAAAGCGTGGGGTATTGTGGAGTGACTGACCACCGGGAAGGCAGTGCTCTTCGCTGAGTACATCTATTTTCCTTCAAGTTATAGGACAAGATTTTTTTTTTTTACATGCTTTGGCCACTGTCTAACATGGCATACGCTTTGAGTGCTCAGTGTTTACAGTCTGGGTCCCAGCGGGCCCCTGACATCCGGGCACTCAGCTGGCCTGAGCTGAGTTTGTGTCAGGAGCAGCAGAAATATTCTGTGCAATCAGATTAACATAGCATGCGTGTGTGAGCCCATGTGAGCTGTGTCCTGCACGGTATTCAGAGGGTATGTCGTGTCACATGCCTCAGATTCCAAAGCAGAGATTCCAAAGAGAAAGGCTGCACACCTGTGGACTAAGCCTTTGCTTCCATAGTTTATAATCCAGATGGCTCAGACAATCCCAGAGCTGGAGCTGGAAATTCCTGTGTCCAGCGAAGCCTTGATGTAGCTGTGCATGAAACGCATCTGAGTGTTGTTCACTATGAGATGCATGTGATACGGGGCTGTACCTCCTGCCATCTGTCAGTCAGAGGAGGGGGCCTGCTCTGTCCATCCTTCTACCAGGTGAGCTGACATGTGGTATGTGTGTTTGTGCACATATGTGTGTGTGCTTACCATGTATGTGTGGTGTATGTGTATGTTTGTGAGTGTGTGTATGTGTGTGTTTGTGTGTGTGCACGTGCCAGTACTAGGGCTTGAACTTGGGACCTAGACAATGTCCATCACTTTTTCACTAAAGGATGGTGCTCGAGAGCCACAGCTTCACTTCTGGGTTTTTGCTTGTTAATTAAAGGTAGAGAGTTGTTTCATAGACTTTTTTGCTTGGGTTGGATTTGACACACGATCCTCAGATCTCAGCCTCCTGAGTAGCTAGGAATACAGGCAGGCAGACTTCCAAGATAACCATCAGAGCTCATTTTCCATGCCCTGCTCCCCCAAGGGTGACAGGCATGGATTTTATCAGCAAGTTCTACATTCTTAGTGACGGCATCACAGGTCTGTTGGGCACTCACAATGCACCAAGCATCACTGAAGTGGGGAGTCTGGGTCATGGCATGGGGTGAGGGTGTTACTAAACCCATGTACCATTTTAGGAGCTTCAAAATGGCCAAGGTTATGACCATGTCCCACTTCCATGGCTGGCAGGTGGCAGAGCCAAGATGGCAGCCCAACTCTGCCTGGCACCAATGCCATTGCTCTACACGCAGCTTATTAATCACCAGGATCATTGGAACTGTTGTCACACTTCTGCTTCCAATGTTCTTTTTTCTGTTACCCCCCTACACACAGACACACACACACACACACACACACACACACACACACACACACACACACTGGGCAGGAAAATGAATGAGACACACAGACATGAGTGTGTTGCTTCTCCCTCCCTGTAGGCACGGGCCCCCGGGGCTCACCTGTGAGGCAGAAGCATGGACACAGGCCAGCCCCATCCTCAGAATAGTCTGCACTTGTGTTTATTGTACTTCATGGATTTCTGTTACCCACTGTTATGTCCATTATCTATTCCTCTTCCCTGCTTTGCTCTATAAGTGCAGCTGGTGCTCACTGAGGTTTGTGTGGACTCTTCTCCTCAGGGTTGAGGAAGCCCCATGCCCTTTCACTTCCAGCCATCTGCTGCTAGGGTCACACAGAGGTTCCAGCATAGCACCTGTGGTATATACCATGAGGCCCGTCCTCAGCTTCTCTGGAAAGCATGGGTTCGAGTCCCGCACTGGCGGCTCACCCTGTCATCCTGGCTACTCAGTAGGCTGAGATCTGAGGATCGCATTTCAAAGCAGCCCAGGCAGAAAAGTCAGTGAGACATAGCTCCAATTATTTTTCTTTTTATTCACTCATTTATTGCTTTTATTATGTTAAGTAGTTGTACAAAGGGGTTTCAGCTCAACACGTGTGTGAGTGTGAGTACTCTGCATCTTGATCAGGGCCCCCCTTACATCATTCTCCCCATCTCTCCCCCCCATGCCCCTCCCCTGGAGTGACCTGGTTCCATCTTCACACGTGTGCATTGAGTGCTAGCTCTGCCAGCTCCCTGCCTTCCTCTCCCCATTCATCTGCCTGTCTCCTTGACCTCACCCCAGACAACAGCGAATGAATACCAGCCGCCTAGCATTCATTTTGTTAAACTCTGAGTCAATTGTTCAAATGGCTTACACCATTGGAATCCTCCCCTGTCAGACTTGGAGAGACAAAGAATTTGTGTTTCCTGATCTCCAATTAACCAGTGAAAATCTGGCACGGGAGGTGTGGCTCAAGTGCAATAGTGCAAACCTTGAGTGAAAAAGTAAGGAGAAGTTGAGGAGGCTCTAAATTCGGTCCTTGGTACTAGCTCAAAAAATGTCATGGGTTACACATCAACTCTTCTACTTTCTAGTGTAATATACTTACGTGACCACCGAGATAAGTCAATTTTGCAATTAGTAGACCTAATATAAGTGTAACACTTCTAATACAAGTGCAACACTTCTGTTCCAATTTCTATTCAGTTACACTTTTCTATCTACAGAACTATATTAATCATGTAACATTTCTGTTCCGATTTCTATTGTTACAGTTTTGTATAGAACTACATTAAATAATTAATTGAGTTCAATGCTTGTCTAAACCCAGCATTCAATGAAATGTTTATTGATACCCATATTTCACTCACTGGAATATAGAATAATTATCTAAATATCTATTAGGGGGCTCTGTAGCATCAGGACTCATTGATTTTACTTCTTTATGAATAAATGTCTAAGTAAATACATATTAAGTTAATCAGTGGATAGATTAAAACTCTAGCAGGATGACTTTTGAGATGCTGAATTCCAATGGAAGAGTGTGTGTTCACACTTGTTCAGATAAAAGGAGATGAAATAACAACTACTCTTCTAGGTTTTGGACGAGTAAATCAATTCTAATCCTAGAACTGCATGAAAAAGTGGAAGGAAAATATGAAATGTGCTGAGAACAAAGAATTCCTGATTGTCTCAACATGCACAATGAAGTCGGAGATTTGCTCTAAGATTGGGGAGGAAAATTTACAAGCTCATGAGCTGAAGAGATTTGGATCCTTTTGGAGAGCCAGGAGCCAAGGAGTCAATGAGGGGGAAATGTAAGCCACGCTTAGCCCCAGGCAGACCAGGCTGCAGCTGCTCTGAGCAAGATGGAAGCCAGGGCTGTTGGGCCTTAGCTCATCTTCCAGCATGCAGGCAGACACAAAGGAGGTGGTTCCCATCGCTGATCCTGGGAAAGAGGTCTTCAAGGGCATTACAAAGTCATTGGCAAAGGGGCATCATGCAGAATTTTACTGTAATCGTTTGCAGTGGACCAATCAGGTCCAAGCAAAGGCAAACATAGGATTTCATAAATATTTGTTAAAAGTATTCAATGATATAGACAGCAGATTCATTTATTTCTAGGTTATTTTCAGGTTGTGCTAAATTAATTTAATAACACCTTTGAAAATACTCATGGATAACTATTGTGTAAGGGAGTTTTCAAGACCATGAGGAAAGATGAATACGATCATGTAGAAAATCAAGTAGGAGACAAAAGAGCTACAGCTCCATTTTCAGCCTTGTGCTTGTTCACAGGAGATAAGAGTCTCCCAGACTTTCCTGCCTTGGTTGGCTTTGAACCACAATCCTCACATCTCTGCCTCCTGAGTAGTGGTTCACAGGTGTGAAACCCTGGTGCCCTTTTTACATACATTATGAACACAATGATGAAGCATTGATATGAAGCAGGTTAGCTAGAGGGAAAGGATGCTGACAACTCACCCCCTCTTAGCTGTGCCTTAAGAGACACCCAGGAGCCCTGAGTCATCTGCAGTGCCACCCTGGGGGTGATCAGTGGTCGATTCCTCCCTGGGGGTGATCAGTGGTCAGTACCTCCCTGGGGGTGATCAGTGGTCAATTCCTCCCTGGGGGTGATCAGTGGTCAGTTCCTCTCTGAGGGATGATCAGTGGGTGATTCCTGTGGGTGATCAGTAGTCAATTCTTCCTTGGGAGTGATCAGTGGTCAATTCCTCCCTGGGGGTGATCAGTGGTCAGTTCCTCCCTTGGAGGTGATCAGTGGTTGATTGCTTCCTGTGGGTGATCAGTAGTCGATTCCTCCCTGGGGGTGATCAGTGGGCAGTACCTCTCTGGGGGTGATCGTGGTCAGTTTGCAGTTAGAACATCTCCTTAATGATAAAAACATTCAGGTTCCATTCTAAGGAAACCAAGCCCTACATAGTGGGATTCGTTTACAGCCTAATTTGGACCTTGGCTCAACAAACTCCTGCCTAAGGCTTCAGACCTATGCCTTAGAGCTCATAAATATACTGCAAACAATGCACAGCAATCTCGCACATTCCTAGATCCCTGTCAAAGTCTGCCAGTATACCCTCCTTCGTTTTATTTTTTTAACCTTTTAGTTTTTACATGCTTCTACTTTTCATTGATGAAGACATAATATTTATACATCTTTAAGTGCTATGATAAATGTGTATATCCATCTGAGTTGTAAAGATCAAAGCTCGTTTCTAAACACCCCATCTCACCACACACTGTTGACTCTGTGTGCTGTGAGCTTGTGTGTTCTTTCTACTTCTTTCAAAATAGATCATCCAGTGCTGTAATCAGTGGTTTCCCCATCCTGCTACCCAGGACCAGGGGTGGTTCCTGCTCTTGTGTTTGGAGCCTCTTCTCCTGTCTAACTTCTTCCTCACCCTCTCCCCTGCTCTCCACAGCCTCTGTTGACAGCCATTAAAGTCCAGTGGCTGTGAGATCAATGCTTTGGCTTCCACAGAGGAGTGGGGAAACAGTTTCTGCTTTCTTGTTTGTTTTGTTTTGGGCTTATTACAATAACATAATGGCCTCTGTTTCCATACATGTTTCTGCAAAGGACAGAGTTTTATTTTTTTATTCCATTGTGTGTTTAACAAAAATCAAGAGAGTCAACCATTTATATTTAAAAGTGATTTCCACATTGGTTTGATCTCTCCCCCTTCCCCTTCCCCTTCCCTCTAGTTTACAAGAGGCCCACCTTTATAATTCCTAAAGCTCTTTCTATTATGAAAATTCTTCTGAAAAGAACTTCCGTGTAAGGACTGAAGATTCTCTTTGATCACATGACCTCTAGGGGTCTCCAGGACCTACACAGCCAGTAAGCCCAGCACCTGTGACCCAGAACCAGTCCTGGGCACAAGGGAACTATGTCACAGACCATACTCAACAAGCATCCATCAGATTCTCGCAGGCCTGGCAACATCAACCCTAAACCAAGAGACACACAGGCAGATTTCCTCGGAGAGAAGGTGACTTGCTGAGGGAGACACAGCTCTGACGCTGGGCTGTCCTGGCCCTTGAGCCAGCCTGGTACCTGTAGCTGCAGAATTTGTTCTTTTGCCTTTGCAGGGTCCGGTGAGCCCAAACAAATGTCCTTAGTACATAAACAGGCAAAGGCCATGCTCAGTACTTCATAAATCTCAGACAGCTGCTAAAAGATGCATCCACTTATTAGTGGTGCAAGATAAATAGTGCTTGCCTAAGGACAGAATTTTGCACATGGGACAGATAATGTCTGAAAACCTCTGCTGAATTTGAAATATAAGTAAAAGAGTGAAAATCTATTCTCTTTTCTGCTAGAGCAAATGCATACATGAAAGGCACTTCAACTTTTCAACAGAGGAGTGTAATATAAAAGCAGGGCTTCAGACCCAAGATGTGTGTGAGCTGAAGGCCTCATTTCTAAATGCATCAAGAATGATCTCAGTGCTTGTGACGCTGTATGCTTATTATTAGTAGAAAAATTGTGTGTGTTGCCTTCCTGCAACGATCCTATTTTTTGCATAATTTATTGAGGAAAAATTAAAGAGAGGTAGGCTGAACGCATCTCTTATATTTACTCCTGTTCTCTCTGTGGAATAAACTCTGGGTGGATCCAATCTCTTTCCTAGGTGGTTTGCGCTCGCATCTGTCCTTACCCAGTGGGTCTGGTAGCTCCCCCTGGATACCTGTGCCCGCTGGCAGAGGGTAGGTCAACCACCTGCTGACCCCCGGGGAGGGGACAGGAACCTCAGCCCTGCGTTCACACCCGGTTCCCCTCTCCCCGCATCCCCGCACACCGGGGACCCCTGAGCAAACCTTCTTCTTGGAGGGGAAAAGCCATTTGAGTGTCAGTTAACTCCACGCGGGATCATCCTTGTTCCCCCGCCCCCACGGAAGTATGCGCCTCCCTGTGGAAAAGCCACCCGCGGAAAGGCGAGGCTGGGCCGGGTGGGCAGGGCGCCCTGGGCTGGGCGCGCACTGTGGCTCTGCACCTCTCCCTTCCGCTTCCTTCCCTGTGGAAGAAACAGGGTTCTGTGGGTTCCTTCCCTCCGCTTCCTTCCGCCTTCTTACTAATGCCGAGACTCGTGGTCCCTCTGCTTCCCCGACCGGACATGACACCCCCCACGGACAGGCACGTGGCCTCTGCGTGGGCCGCGTGGAACGCGCCCTCGTCCTTCCCAGGCACGCGGGACAGGACAGCACCCGCGAGCCTCCACAGCCGCGGGCTGAAGCGCCATTAGCCGCTCTCGGTGGCTTAGGAGAGAATTCGATCTTTAACTGTTTTTGGCTTTTACCCACTGACAGTACAAAACTAGAAGGTTACACATTCTTACACGTTCAAGCAGAAATGCTTTCCAAGATGTGGTTTTTGTGTTATAATGTCTTAACATGCCCTTAGAGAGCAATTTGGTTTGTATATTATACAGGAAGCTAAATGGCACAAGCTCTAAATACATTAACATTAATCTTTATTTGTATAGTCTGAAACAAGGGACCATCTTCGCTGATTGAGCATTTTAATCTGTTGCTTATTCTGACAGCCATTGGCTTCAATAAGAACAGACAAAGATTACCTCTAAACCTACCCGCAGTTCTATTTCTCTTCCTGCTGTGTGCTTATACTCAAACACAGTCTTTATTATGTATCGTCTCAATAGTTTTCTAAGTTGGACATTGATCCAATCTATGGCTTTAACCCTTTATATAAAAGTACTTTGTGCAATCAGGACACACAATCAACACACACACACAACTGTGTCCTAAACAGGCTGAGCATCAGGGGGACATTTTCCATTAAAAATAACCAAACATATTTTAAATAAAAACAAACACCTAAAGAGGTGAAAAAATCTCCATGGAAAGCTATGAGATAATGAAGGCATATGTTGAGGAAGATGCCAGAACATGGAAAAACGGTGTTCATAGATTGTCCAAACTTAGATCAGAAAACTTGTTACTCTACTGAAAGCTGTCTATAGATTCAATGAAATCCCCATCAAATTTCCAATGTAGTTTTTCACAGATGTAAAAGAGTCAGTCTTAAAAAATTCTTTTTTTTTTTTTTTGCGCCAGTCCTGGGCCTTGGACTCAGGGCCTGAGCACTGTCCCTGGCTTCTTTTTGCTCAAGGCTAGCACTCTGCCACTTGAGCCACAGCGCCACTTCTGGCATTTTCTGTATATGTGGTGCTGGGGAATTGAACCCAGGGCCTCATGTATACGAGGCAAGCACTCTTGCCACTAGGCCATATTCCCAGCCCTTAAAAAATTCTTGGTATCATGAAAGACCATAGAGCAATTCTGACAGAGTGAGCACTGCTACAAGTTTCAAAATATTTGACTTCAAAAGATGCTAAAGAGCTATTGTAGCAAGAGCAGTATGGTACCCACACAAAAGTAGGCATGTGGGTCATTGCAACAGAATACAAGATATAGAAATAAGCCCACACTGCTACCGTCATGTCAGTTTTGACAAAGGCACTAAAAAGTCCATATTGAAAAAAGAAGTCTTTCTTTAACAAACTGTGTTAGGAAAACTGGATGTTTACATGTGAAGAGTAAAATGAAATCACTATTTCCTCATTATACAAAAATCAGTTCCAAAAAGATCTTGGATTTAAGACTCACAATTGAGCCAGAATAACAAAGAGGAAACACCAGAAGACAACTAGTAGGTGGTAATTTCTTAATAGGATCCAGAAGTTCAGAAAACAAGAGCAGTAAATGACAAATGTGGTTCTAGCAAACTGCAAGGAAAGAGTTGCCAGAATCAGGAGGCAGCCAGCAGATGTGGGAGAAAATCCTTGTTGGCTAATAATTATTGGATAAAGTATTTGTATCCCAAATATATAAAGCGCTCCACAAATTAAGCACCCATATATCAAACAGTCCAATTAGTGGATGGGCAAATGAATGACAGCTCTTCAAAGCAGAGTCAGAAACGTCTAGTAGATACATGAGGAAATGTTAAACATATTTAGCTTAGAGTGCAAATCCACACATCATTGCAATTCGATCTCACCCCAGTCAAGAGGGCTCACCAAGAACCTAAGCAAGGCAGCTAGTGAGGACCACGGAAAAAGCACCATCTCACACTGCTGGTGGCAATGCAAATTAGGGCCTCCACAGGGCTCCTCAGAAGAAAACCACAGACATCACCTGTGTACACCATCCTTGGGCATCTGAGTGAAGGGAGGTGTGTCCTCTATGCTGTCAACAAGTAGCCGAACACCTGGACATGCACGCTGGAGCCACACGGTTCACAAGAGACAAACAGAGTCGGCCTGGAACCCCATCTGCTGGTGAACACATCGATTCTACATGGCACGTGTACACAATGGGCTCAACGTGAATGAACTCATGTCTTTCTTCCCCCAGGAGAACCACAGAACTACAGCTCATCGGATTCACTGAGCAAGAGCAGCACTGCACACATCTGTCTTCCCCATTCAATCTAGACCTAGAGTGAATGACGGGAGTGTCACATGGGAAGTACGGGATGGGAGCCAATGGGAAAGGGAGTGCATGGAAAGAAGAAAGGTGGGCTGGGTATGACACAGGTGCTTTACACACTACATGAGTGTGCATGGGTAGAGGCCTGAAGCCTGTCAAAACCCCTTCAAAGCCGGGGGGGGGGGGGAGGGCGCATGTAAGAGAACAAGAAGGGGTGGACGTGATCCTGGTGCATTATGTGCACGCATGGGAATATCATAGCGAAGCCCCTTTGGACAATTAACATAATAAAAAAGCAGGGGAGGAATGCACTTACCAAGATGGCCCTGAGCGGGCTGGGGATATGGCCTAGTGGCAAGAGTGCCTGCCTCATATACATGAGGCCCTGGGTTCGATTCTCCAGCACCACATATACAGAAAATGGCCAGAAGTGGCGCTGTGGCTCAAGTGGCAGAGTGCTAGCCTTGAGCAAAAAGAAGCCAGGGACAGTGCTCTGGCCCTGAGTCCAAGCCCCAGGACTGGCCAAAAAAAAAAAAAAAGATGGCCCTGAGCATTTGCATAAATGTGTTCTGTTTAATGTGCCCACTTCTTTATTCAAAAACTTCCAATTTTTTTTTTTGGTCATTTGGGCTGTATATTTCTTTAATGTACATAAATACAAAGCCTCAGTTCTTTTGAATGCCTTCTTTCTTACTCATTCTGATTTTAGCGTGTAATCCATAAATGGCTTTTGCTCCTCTCATAAATCTTCTTTAATTCAAAGCATTACCCTCGAAGTTCAAAACCTGAGCAGACTAGCTATTGCTGCTCCTCACTGAAATTGTCAGTGTATACACATCTCCCCTGAGTCACAAGAACAGTCAGCATGAAATAAATAGTCATAAGTTCCAATGATTTATCAATCAATTTTTTAAATGGTGTGTGTCTGAATTATAGCCTTTTTTTCTTTTACTAACCCCATTACCAATTAAACAAATTATCTCGTGAGCTGTCAGCAGTTGGTGAGGGGTGACTGTGCTAACACTTCTTTCAGTTGGTGTCAAAATATTTACACCGTGGTGGGAGGTGACCCATCTGGTCATGCCGTGTCCTTCTCAGGATCTTGTTCTCGGGGAAGCATCAGAACTGGGCACGAAGAAAGGCACTGCATCATTGTCTTAAATGTCAAAATATTCCAAACCAAAACAAAGCAGACATGTTGTGTACATCCCTATGGGTGAAAGGGCATATGAACAATAATGAACACCACACAATGATTTATTTCATCACTTGCCCAAGCATGTATGACCCTGGTTCAAGACATTGTTTATGCATACCAAAACAAATTCACATCAGTGCCCTTGTAAAAGCCATTATTTTCACAGTGAAAACAGATCATAAAAAGACAAACATAAAATGTTAGGCAAAATAAAGTGGAGCACGATCCAAGTGCTATTTCTGAGAATGACTTAGAAAGACAGGATCAAGCAAAAGGATGTGCAGGCAGATATCAGAGCCTCTGTATGCCAAGCTGCTTGTCAGTGAATGGAATTGACCTTCGAAATGAACAAATGAATGAAGCCATGGGTTATCCAGACCTTTCAGATATGATCTTAGCACTTAACCAAGTTTCATTGACTTCATTAGACAGTCCTGATCTTTTAAGAATAGCAGGTAGCAGGTAGACCTACCAGAAACTTATTCGAAGTTTGTAAGACAAATTTAAAAAACTTAATATTACCCCTTCCCTTTCACAAAAGCCAAGAAGCTAGCATATCTCCCGTGGTGGTGGGGTCTAGATTCAAAGTAAGGCAGTGTGTTCTCACTCATCCCCCACGGGACTGTATGACTTCCATAAAGCAAGAAGGGGGGGTTGGGAATATGGCCTAGTGGTAGAGTGCTTTCCTCATATACATGAAGTCCTAGGTTCAATTCCTCAGTACCACATATGTAGAAAATGGCCAGAGGTGGTGCTGTGGCTCAAGTGGCAGAGTGCCAGTCTTGAGCACAAAAAGCCAGGGACATTGCTCAGGCCCTGAGTCCAAGCCCCAGGACTTGCAACAAAAACCAAACCAAACAAAAATAAAATCTATATAACATGTGATATTATTTTTTTAAAAAAAGCAAGAAGAGATGCGTGTCCATTTATCATGCTTCCCTTGTCCCTTCCAGACTCAACAAAGGAATAGTACACTGAATTTTATTTTAATGAAAACATTTATGGCATATCTCCCAAGAAATTTTAATAGCAGGTAGTTATTGATCACATTAAATTTGTTTGTTCTTAGTAAGAAAAGTGTTCATTTTCTAGATGTAAGGACATATCACTCCTCAGATATAAGACAACATTGCACAAATTTACAATTAATTCTAAAATGCACCTACTCTGTCTTCCTCAGCGAATAACAATTGCCTTTGGGTGCCAATCAACCTACTTGAGATGTATGTCATTTTCTGCTAATGATTTTAAGGGAGTTGCCTTCTTCCTTGTCATGAGTAGAAAGTTGTCCTTTTTCCACCCAGATAAACCAAATCTCTCTCAGAACTTGCCATTTTCACTCAGACATAGCTTTAAAAACCCACACATCTGAATGTTATCTTCCTCCTTCCAGATGCCCTGCTTTGTCCTACAAAATGGAGAAAAGCCAGGCGTGTTTGTCATTCTCCAAGTCTTCTTCGAGTGAGTGAAGTAATTATTTCAGTTGAGAGTGAGAATTGGAATTTTTCAAATAATGACTGAAATAATCTCTTGTCTAGGGAAGAGTCTGACAGTATTCTTATTTGTGAACGCGAGGGGAAGCTGGACTTCTGCTGTGGTTGAAATGCCAATTTCAGCCAGCCCTGGAACAAGTTGCCAGATGGAGTGGGCTTTGGATCCTCAGGTGTTCAGTGGAAATGGCCTGTTGCACCCCCTGAGGACGCTACAGAGGTGTGATGTCAGGCAACTCTTAGAGAGTCACCTGCCGCCTAGCCAGCGCTGTCCTCGCTGTCCATCACCCCACAGAATGGAACTGCAGTCCAGCGATCCGTAGAGTCCAGTGCCTTTTCTCTTGAAAATACTTTCTTATTTGAGAAACTAAAGCATCTTCATTAAAATTAGAGTTATGGAAAATATTTTTACCGAAGGATGTTGCTGCCTGTGGATGGATACACAGGTAGATATCCAAACAAATGTGATGAGCTTTCCTTTTAATTAAGTCACTTTCATATCATAAATTATAATGTGAACAATTGATGAAACTACCAGGATACCTTTATTACAATCTGAAAGCTTTTATTTAAGGAAACAAAATTTAGATTCTGGATTAAATAGTTTTGTCTTGTTTTTTGTGGGCTCCTGGCTGCCTTTCCATAAGTGTTAAACCTTTATGAACCTGTCTCCTTCTCATTTCTAAAGTGAGGGCATCATGTAAACTCACCCTGACAGTTTAGGATGATTAATCAAAATAGCCTGTTTAAGGAAAAAGCTGTAGGCACCTTGCATACACGGGCACACACGCACGTGCACACACACACACACAGACACACATTTACAAAGTGGAAGAATGAAAGGAGCAAACCAGAAAGCATTACCACACTATAAAATTAAAGGAAGAATAAAAGGAAGGTAGGAAAGCAAGCTTATTATGCCAAAAGAAGAAAAGCACAAATTCTCAAACAGGACATAGTGCTGCTGATAACATCAGTATAAATTTAAAAGTCATAAAAGACCACTCTGCACAGGGATAATTCATGAAAGTTTTATGAGTTGGGTGACAGCTGATGGCAGGCAGCATCACACTGTCGCTCAGAAGGGACATACAGATTCCAACTTGCTGGAGCATAAAGTCACATCATCATCACAGAGAGCACTAGGCAATATACTGATTTTCCTGTGCACACCCACCTTGACTCTGTAAATACTTATCCTAAAATATATCTTACATCGATGCTTACATTCATGGAATGATGACCCTACACATAAAAATAAAATAATCAAATAGAGATAAAATAGATTATGTTGAGATCTTACAGAGAAATAGGACATTACCACTTGGAGCATGAAGTCAGATGGTATTGAAAAAGAGTAAAACCCACAACACTGAGCAAAAAGATCAAGTTATGTACAAGAGCATAGTGTGTCTTCACTTAAAAGCAAACAGCAAAATCTCCACGTGTTTAAACATGTGGAGAGTTTCTCTGGGAGTTTTTCAATAAACCAATAGCAGAGTTTACTTTTAAGAAAAGTAACTGAGAAAACAGTTGGATAAAGACTTTTTAGTTCTATTTTTTGCCTACTCTATAATTTTTGTGTATTTCTTATATATTTGCTATCTATTTGTGTACTTGTTTTATTTTTCTTCTGTATTTTATCAATTTAAATTTGTGCACTTATTATATATTATAAATTCAAAAACTATAACTATTTTTAAATTATGCAGTAATTATTTAGTGGGGAGATACACAAATCGTCATGTGGTTAGCATAATAACATGATTTACATGAAAATAACTACTTATAGTATAATTTGTACCAAACACCATAATAGTTCTTGGATTTTTAAGCAGGGTAGAACAATCCAGCACTCTCAGAAAACCCTATTATTCCATTGAGAAGGCAAAAATGCGATCAAACAAACAATATTTACAACTTAGTTTTATGCAGTATTTTTCAGGAATCCCTTTTGGCTTTAGCAGTAGGATGGTTTGTAAGCAGGGTCCGTGCTCACAGAGCAGGCTTTCTGCCCTGAGCCACATGCCTCGCCCTCTCTGCTTGCTGTAACCTAAGTAAGTGTTGGAGCTTCTGCTGCAACAGCCTGGACACCCAACACCCCACAGGATGGGGTGGCAGGCTTTCAGCAACAGGAAGGATCTGCAACTATTTTGTCCAAGATAGCCTCAAACTGTTATTGTCCAGATTTCTAGCTCCCAAGTAGTTGGAACTTCAGAAACAAAATGAACCAACCATGCCAGTAAGCTACTTTAATGTATATCACCTTTTAAGACTGGAAATACACTTAGAGAAATATAATGATGTGGTACTCTATTCTCTTAGAGCTGAATCCTTCATAATGGAAAGTAGGGGGTGATAATGAAGGAAGAAGGAGAAGAAGGAGGAGAGAGACAATGAGGAGGAGGAGGAGGACTAAGATGAGGAGGAAAAGAAAAGGAGGGAGGGAGGAAGGAAGGAGAAGAGGAGGAGAGGAAAGAAAAGATGACCTCTCTGTACATCAGTTTGATAACAAAAATTTGAAAAAAAAATGAAAAGATGGAAGAACAAGGAGAAGGAAGAGGAGGCGGACTTTCTTAAGTGGGAGAGGGAAGGGGAAGAGAAGACAAGGAAGAGGTAGGGGGAAGGACAAGAAAAAGTAGGAGGAAGAAATAGAAGGAGGATAATGAGGAAGAGGAAGAAGGGGAGAAAGAGGAGGGAACTGGGAAGCTAAGAGGAAGGAGAAGAGAAAGGGGAAAGAGGAAGAGAAGAAGGAAGAAGAAGGTAAATGGGGAGATCAACAGAATGGGAAAGAGGGGAGAAGAAAGGGAAAGAGAGTGAGTGGTGATGCAAAAGAGACAGGGAGGAGGTGGAGGAGAGGAGGAGGAGGAGGAGGAGGAGGAGGAGGAGGAGGAGGAGGAGGAGGAGGAGGAGGAGGGAGGGAGGGTAGAGAAGGAGGTGGGTACAGGAGGAGGGTAGGTGGTAAGGCCACAGGCTTAAAGGATATTTAAATGGAGAAACTTTATAAACTCTGGCTAAAAATGTTCAGTCTGAGTTCCAACTTTTCATTGGCCTACCACAGAACTGAGAACTGAATACGATTTATGCAAAGCTTTACTCTGGTACTAGGTAAAACTTGAGTAAATATGAGCTCTTCGTGATACTTACTGCTTCCAAGGAAACTTACAAAAGACACAGGAAATCTGAATGAAGAACAGGACAGGACCAGAACACCAGACCACGTTCCTCTGTGGGAAGAGTGTTGCACGGTGGAACGGGTGGTTAACGCTGAGGCATGTGCTTGTATTGAAGCAGAACCAACTCCTTTCAGAATCCTGTGTGAAGAGGCCGTGATGTCCAGTCCTGAGCAGAGAGAAGAGAAGACCTATGCATGGAACTTTCCAGATGACCTCTGACAGAGAAAAGCTTCACAGGAATGCCTGCTTCTCAGCTCCCCCAGCCCCGCCTTCTTCCCAGAAGAAAACTCAAGGAGGGGTTCCTGCAAGGCAGGGGTGTGCAGTGCCCAACCCTGCATCCGTTCAGCTCTGTGCACTTCTGGCCGCCTCCTGACCAGTGAGAAATGTCCATCCATGTGGCTTCATGTCATTTGCAATAAGACATGCTCCTGACACCCAGAAAATACAAATGATCCTCTAATGAGCGGTGTTATAAGAGCAAAGTGAATACAAATACAAGTAGAACATAACACATCTATGAAATCACAGGTGACAATACCTAACAGGCGATGAGTCTTCTTGTGTATGGCAACCATTGGTAGAGTGTTTTACTCACTGGTTGGTTCATACTATTAAGTCAGATCCTGGAACACTGAAGCATAGTAACAACATGTCATAAATTCCTATTTTTTTTTCAAGAAAACTTGCCTATATTTAACCCAGTGGATCCTACGTATTTAGAAGTTAGGTCAGAGTCACTTTATCTCTGGTTGGTTGGTTGGTTGATTCAACTTATAGGTAAGTACTAAATCGTCCTTACCCTATTTTTGGTAAGTAAAATACCAAGACTGTACTGAACATCTCTGGTTCTGCACTTGGGAGCACAGTGCTTTGCATGGCTCACACCCATGGAGAGCTACTGCTTTAGGACGCAAAGGCTTTGTGAATAATTATTACATAATTACTTTTTGGTTAGTGTTGGAAAAGAAAAGGCAGGAATGACTGCTAACAACTGTGTCTCAAGTAGGTCTTGGAGAAGTAGGGGAGTGATTTTACCATCACCACATGTCAGGGTGATCTAAGGGAGCAAAAGGTACTGCACACAGTAAAAGCTCAGCAGTGCAAAAGGTGTGTGCGAATGACCCCCCCTCCCCACCAGGGGAGCAATGGAGGAGATGGGGGAGGGGTGTGGCAGGAACTGGAAGGCCTTGCCCGCACCCCCTCCCCAGCATGCACACCTCCTCCCCTGGGAAGCTGTGTCAGGGGCACTCTCTCCCTCCTCATACCCACCCAAGGGCGCCATTGGGTAGACAGCAGCTGCGGGCTTCCTACATGGCCCTGAGGGGCTCTGAACCTCAGCGAGCCCAGTGCTCCTCGGCCCCGTTCCTCCCATCCCTCTTCTCCTGCAGAGATTTCTTCTTATCATTCTTTAAAAGAAAACTTCAAATGACTTTTCATCTTATGGTTTGTTTTTGTATCATCCTTGTGAGTCTTGTTTACTTGCTTGTCTTTCTTTGCAACAGTAGTGATGGCTTGAACTCGGGGCCTTGAGCTTGACAGCCTTGAGCCATGTCCACAGCTCTCATGATAGCTAAAAGCTATTTTGATATTTGAAGAGGAGCACTTTTCTTTTGATAGTGTCAAGTTTCCTGTTTTGTGTCATTTTATGAAAGAAATAGGTTTTTAAAACAACTGTTTTTCATGTATGGAAGTATAACAAATCTCTTTTTTTTTTTTTTTGGCCAGTCCTGGGCCTTAGCCTCAGGGCCTGAGCACCTTCCCTGGGTTCTTCCTGCTCAAGGCCAGCACTCTGCCACCTGAGCCACAGCACCCCTTCTGGCCGTTTTCCATATATGTGGTGCTGGGGAATCGAACCCAGAGCTTGCTTCATGTATAGGAGGCAAGCAATCTTGCCACTAGGCCATATTCCCAGCCCCACAAATCTCCTTTTGTATAACTAATGTAGGCTAATAAAAATGTGTTTAACTCTGAAAAAAAGCTATTTTAATTGATAGATGAGAGTCTAAAATTAGTACACACGAATGGAGCATCTTATGATGTATGCACATATCTACAACACCACGTACTACAATGTTATACATATGCTGCTAACTATAAACCACATATCTTACATACGGAATTATGTGTATATCATACACGTATGTATGTACCATTGGTAACATATAAAATCATATATATCGTATGTGATATGTAGATCAATTATAATGTGTAAGTTATGTTGTGTATATTTAGCTCCTCAAATAATGATTTGTTCTTTATGGAGAAATGTTCTGAAACCTTTCTGTAGTTTATGGGAGATTATGGTATTCCTACAAGGTATTCTTATGATGCATCTGGACTTTGAGGAACGTTTACAGACAAGGTCTGTACACCTCCCTGCTCATTTTCACCTACTATTACTTGATTTACTCGCACGTGTTTTACAGGATTTGGATCCAGACCCAGCGGCCACAGGGGATTATTCCTTCCGTCGTGGAAAGGAGACCTCCACGGTCTCCACGGGGTCTCCACGGCCCCGTGCTTCTGCACACACTTGCGATTTCCAGTGGAGCATGCACATTCCCATGGCGGATCAGACTGCTCGTTTCCATCTGCCAGCCATGTGCTCTGTGCCCAGAAGCTCGGTCCTCCCTCCGGCTTTAAGTCTCCTTCTCCTGGTGTCCACAGCAGGCTCTGCCTCCTTCCTGCCCCCATAGAAGATACACTTTCTTTGCACTGTTCTTAGATCACTAGGGATTTCTGAGTTCTCCATTTTGAATTATTTTGAAAACTTCAGAGACAAACAACCACAGGTTGCTTGGGACTAACATATCTTGATCATCCCTCAACCCTCATCCCTCTTCACCATATAAAAATGTACGCAAGCCTTCTGAGGTGTCAAGAAGCCACCTCCCTTGTTCCCCACAGCTGCTTCAAGAATACGTTGTGAATATTCCCCAATATCCCCAGCTGCTCTGCCTTTCTCCGCTTGGACTTCTACAACCAAGTATGGACACTCAGTGTCCTGTAGAGCCAAGACAATATAGCTTAAAAAATAAAGACTTCTCAGAAGAAGAAATAAACATGGCAAAGAAACACATGAGGAAATGTTCAGCAATCCCGAGATACCATCCAGTCAGAATGGACTATATTCTGAACTCAGGCATAAACAAATGCTGGAGGGTGTAGAGAGCTGCGAGCAGCTGCGCCCTGAAATGGCACCGGCTTCCGCCCTCCGCCCTCCCGACGGCGAGTGCTCTCTGTGATAAACAACTCCTAATATGGTTAAAGCTTGGACTCTGGCTTGCTTCCGCGTACCTGGACCTATCGGTAATCCCCACGTAGCTTACCGGGATTGGCTACCCAGTTTGCACTTAAGGCCAAGCGGGAAGCCCCCGGGTGGGGGGGAAGCCCCCGGGAAAGGAAGAGGGAGAAAAGACTGTTTCAAGGTTCTGGAATAAACTGCTTAGAGAAGAATCCGGCGTTGTGTCTTCCTTGCTGGTCGAGGCGGACACGACAAGTGGTGGCCCGTACGGGGAACACCGTTTCTATAAGGATTCAGAACTCTCTGCAGCCAGGGTGGTGCACCGGTAAGTCCCCGGAAAAGAAGGGGATCCGCGACAAGAGCGGGAAAAGAAAATAGGCTCCTCACTGTAGATAAAGGAGGAGCAGGAACCCTCGGGTGGCAAGGGAAAGAGGTTAAGAGGAACGGGCTAAAGCAAAAGCAAAACCTTATAATTATGGGCGCCTCGCACCCAATTTTTTTGGCTCTTAACGAGCTGTTGCACTCGAAGAAGTTAAAGATAAAGAAGAGTACTTTGGAGAGATTTTTGGATGAATGTGACACAGTCGCCCCCTGGTTTGCAGTTTCGGGGAGCCTCACCGTGGTATCCTGGGGAGACTGAGGGACAGGTGGCAGGGAGTGAACTCACCATGCCGCGCTGTCATCTCTGTGTTGTTTGTAAGTCTATTTTTGTGTGTTTCTTTCTTGCGCTGTGCCTGACTGACAAATGGATGATGGGGAACGTTCCTTCCACTCCCCTGGACTTGACTTTAGCTCACCGGAAAGATGTACAGGTGACAGCCCACAATCAGTCAATCAGTGAGAATGTCCACAAAAAAAGAACTCTAGGGGGACCCCCACCCAGCCTTCTTAAGCAGAAAATTGTTTGGTGCGCTAGAATGTTTTACTGAGGCTATCAAGCCCTGGAGGGTGAGGCTGGAGAATGCTAAAATCATTTGTTAAAGGTTTTTGTCTTAAAATGTATGGCCGATGCTTGTTCTGCGCGCTTTAAGATCTTTTGAAAATGTATGTGTGTGTGCATGTGTGAGTGTGAACATGTTCAAGACTGCAGTATGATGCAAAACTAAGTTTAAGGAAAAATTCAAAGGTCTTCATGCCATGCAGTAACTGGGACTGAAAAAGAAAAAAAAAAGAAAAAAAGAGAAAAAAAAAAGAGGCTCTTTTGAAACAAGCAGCCCGTAGGCAAAGGGCGGCACCTGGTTTCAGATTGCCTGTGAGCTTGTTTTTCCGATGCAGATAAAAGCTAAAGTGTTGTGTTAGTGTTAAAAAGGCTTTGGAAATCAAGAATACATTTCTAGATAAGAAATTTGGAAGTAAAATTGTCCTAAATAATTATTGCAAAGTGAGAAAAGGAGAATTATGGCTACCAAAATGTTTAATTGCCATTGCAGCTTCTTTGTAGGTTTTTTTTTGTAACAGTTTCCAGCAGGCCCACAGAGAAGCACAGGTGATTCCTACAAGTTTGTCGAGATCTAATACTGACTCTTAATAAGTTCCAGACCCTTAATAAGTTCCAGGTAAGAGAGCATGCTTAAAAACTAC
>NW_025956798.1:0-38790 GCF_023159225.1 Perognathus longimembris pacificus | reverse complement strand
ATCTCATTGGAGATATTTACTGATAAACAGCTACCTACGCAGCATGTTCATGTCGTTCCTAAATGAGCTTTTTTCTCTCTCCCCTCACCAAAATCCAGATTCTTTTGGGGAGTTACCAGTACAGTAACGACACAAGGAAGTACTTAATTTATTAAGATACTGCTTTTCTTAATCTCAGTGGAGATATTTACTGATAAACAGCTACCTACGCAGCATGTTCATGTCGTTCCTAAATGAGCTTTTATCTCTCTCCCCTCACCACAAATCAGATTCTTCTGAGGAGTTCCCAGTACATTATCCTTTCCCCTGTGTAATTACCTTAACAAGCTCCAGCTGTTTTTATTCTCAGAAGGTTTACTCCATGATATACAGCTGCCTACCCCCTTCGTAAGTGCAGGTCCTAAGTGAGCTTTTTTCTCTGTTCCCTCACCACAATCCAGATTCATTTGGGGAGTTACCAGTACAGTAACCATACCAGGAAGTACTTAATTTATTAAGCTACTGCTTTTCTTAATCTCAGTGGAGATATTTACTGATAAACAGCTACCTACGCAGCATGTTCATGTCGTTCATAAATGAGCTTTTATCTCTCTCCGCTCACCACAAATCAGATTCTTCTGAGGAGTTCCCAGTACATTACCCTTTCCCCTGTGTAATTACCTTAACAAGCTCCAGCTGTTTTTATTCTCAGAAGGTTTACTCCCTGATATACAGCTGCCTACCCCCTTCGTAAGTGCAGGTCCTAAACCAGCTTTTTTCTCTGTTCCCTCACCACAATCCAGGTTCTTTTGGGGAGTTACTAGTACAGTAACCATACCAGGAAGTACTTAATTTATTAAGCTACTGCTTTTCTTAATCTCAGTGGAGATATTTACTGATAAACAGCTACCTACGCAGCATGTTCATGTCGTGCCTAAATGAGCTATTTTCTCTGTTCCCTCACCACAATCCAGATTCTTTTGGGGAGTTACCAGTACAGTAACTATACAAGGAAGTACTTAATTTATTAAGCTACTGCTTTTCTTAATCTCAGTGGAGATATTTACTGATAAACAGCTACCTACGCAGCATGTTCATGTCGTTCCTAAATGAGCTTTTATCTCTCTCCCTCACCACAAATCAGATTCTTCTGAGGAGTTCCCAGTACATTATCCTTTCCCTGTGTAATTACTTTAACAAGCTCCAGCTGTTTTTATTCTCAGAAGTTTTACTCCCTGATATACAGCTGCCTACCCCCTTCGTAAGTGCAGGTCCTAAATGAGCTTTTTTCTCTGTTCCCTCACCACAATCCAGATTCATTTGGGGAATTACCAGTACAGTAACCATACCAGGAAGTGCTTAATTTATTAAGCTACTGCTTTTCTTAATCTCAGTGGAGATATTTACTGATAAACAGCTACCTATGCAGCATGTTCATGTCGTTCCTAAATGAGCTTTTATCTCTCTCCCCTCACCAAAAATCAGATTCTTCTGAGGAGTTCCCAGTACATTATCCTTTCCCCTGTGTAATTACCTTAACAAGATCCAGCTGTTTTTATTCTCAGAAGGTTTACTCCCTGATATACAGCTGCTTACCCCCTTCGTAAGTGCAGGTCCTAAACTAGCTTTTTTCTCTGTTCCCTCACCACAATCCAGGTTCTTTTGGGGAGTTACTAGTACAGTAACCATACCAGGAAGTACTTAATTTATTAAGCTACTGCTTTTCTTAATCTCAGTGGAGATATTTACTGATAAACAGCTACCTACGCAGCATATTCATGTCGTTCCTAAATGAGCTTTTTTCTCTGTTCCCTCACCACAATCCAGATTCTTTTGGGGAGTTACCAGTACAGTAACCATACAAGGAAGTACTTAATTTATTAAGCTACTGCTTTCCTTAATCTCAGTGGAGATATTTACTGATAAACAGCTACCTACGCAGCATGTTCATGTCGTTCCTAAATGAGCTTTTATCTCTCTCCCCTCACTACAAATCAGATTCTTCTGAGGAGTTCCCAGTACATTATCCTTTCCCCTGTGTAATTACCTTAACAAGCTCCAGCTGTTTTTATTCTCAGAAGGTTTACTCCCTGATATACAGCTGCCTACCCCCTTCGTAAGTGCAGGTCCTAAATGAGCTTTTTTCTCTGTTCCCTCACCACAATCCAGATTCTTTTGGGGAGTTTCCAGTACAGTAACCATACAAGGAAGTACTTAATTTATTAAGCTACTGCTTTTCTTAATCTCAGTGGAGATATTTACTGATCAACAGCTACCTACGCAGCATGTTCATGTCGTTCATAAATGAGCTTTTATCTCTCTCCCCTCACCACAAATCAGATTCTTCTGAGGAGTTCCCAGTACATTATCCTTTCCCCTGTGTAATTACCTTAACAAGCTCCAGCTGTTTTTATTCTCAGAAGGTTTACTCCCTGATATACTGCTGCCTACCCCCTTCGTAAGTGCAGGTCCTAAATGAGCTTTTTTCTCTGTTCCCTCACCACAATCCAGATTCATTTGGGGAGTTACCAGTACAGTAACCATACCAGGAAGTACTTAATTTATTAAGCTACTGCTTTTCTTAATCTCAGTGGAGATATTTACTGATAAACAGCTACCTACGCAGCATGTTCATGTCGTTCCTAAATGAGCTTTTATCTCTCTCCGCTCATCACAAATCAGATTCTTCTGAGGAGTTCCCAGTACATTATCCTTTCCCCTGTGTAATTACCTTAACAAGCTCCAGCTGTTTTTATTCTCAGAAGGTTTACTCCCTGATATACAGCTGCCTACCCCCTCCGTAAGTGCAGGTCCTAAACCAGCTTTTTCTCTGTTCCCTCACCACAATCCAGGTTCTTTTGGGGAGTTACTTGTACAGTAACCATATCAGGAAGTACTTAATTTATTAAGCTACTGCTTTTCTTAATCTCAGTGGAAATATTTACTGATAAACAGCTACCTACGCAGCATGTTCATGTCGTTCCTAAATGAGCTTTTTTCTCTGTTCCCTCAGCACAATCCAGATTCTTTTGGGGAGTTACCAGTACAGTAACCATACAAGGAAGTACTTAATTTATTAAGCTACTGCTTTTCTTAATCTCAGTGGAGATATTTACTGATAAACAGCTAACTACGCAGCATGTTCATGTCGTTCCTAAATGAGCTTTTATCTCTCTCCCCTCACCACAAATCAGATTCTTCTGAGGAGTTCCCAGTACATTATCCTTTCCCCTGTGTAATTACCTTAACAAGCTCCAGCTGTTTTTATTCTCAGAAGGTTTACTCCCTGATATACAGCTGCCTACCCCCTTCGTAAGTGCAGGTCCTAAATGAGTTTTTTTCTCTGTTCCTCACCACAATCCAGATTCATTTGGGGAGTTATCAGTACAGTAACCATACCAGGAAGTACTTAATTTATTAAGCTACTGCTTTTCTTAATCTCAGTGGAGATATTTACTGATAAACAGCTACCTACGCAGCATGTTCATGTCGTTCCTAAATGAGCTTTTATCTCTCTCCCCTCACCACAAATCAGATTCTTCTGAGGAGTTCCAGTACATTATCCTTTCCCCTGTGTAATTACCTTAACAAGCTCCAGCTGTTTTTATTCTCAGAAGGTTTACTCCCTGATATACAGCTGCCTACCCCCTTCGTAAGTGCAGGTCATAAACCAGCTTTTTTCTCTGTTCCCTCACCACAATCCAGGGTCTTTTGGGGAGTTCCTAGTACAGTAACCATACCAGGAAGTACTTAATTTATTAAGCTACTGCTTTTCTTAATCTCAGTGGAGATATTTACTGATAAACAGCTACCTACGCAGCATGTTCATGTCGTTCCTAAATGAGCTTTTTTCTCTGTTCCCTCACCACAATCCAGATTCTTTTGGGGAGTTACCAGTACAGTAACCATACAAGGAAGTACTTAATTTATTAAGCTACTGCTTTTCTTAATCTCAGTGGAGATATTTACTGATAAACAGCTACCTACGCAGCATGTTCATGTCGTTCCTAAATGAGCTTTTATCTCTCTCCCCTCACCACAAATCAGATTCTTCTGAGGAGTTCCCAGTACATTATCCTTTCCCCTGTGTAATTACCTTAACAAGCTCCAGCTGTTTTTATTCTCAGAAGGTTTACTCCCTGATATACAGCTGCCTACCCCCTTCGTAAGTGCAGGTTTTAAACCAGCTTTTTTCTCTGTTCCCTCACCACAATCCAGGTTCTTTTGGGGAGTTACTAGTACAGTAACCATACCAGGAAGTACTTAATTTATTAAGCTACGGCTTTTCTTAATCTCAGTGGAGATATTTACTGATAAACTGCTACCTACGCAGCATGTTCATATCGTTCCTAAATGAGCTTTTATCTCTCTCCCCTCACCAAAATCAGATTCTTCTGAGGAGTTCCCAGTACATTATTCTTTCCCCTGTGTAATTACCTTAACAAGCTCCAGCTGTTTTTATTCTCAGAAGGTTTACTCCCTGATATACAGCTGCCTACCCCCTTCTAAGTGCAGGTCCTAAATTAGCTTTTTTCTCTGTTCCCTCACCACAATCCAGATTCATTTGGGGAGTTACCAGTACAGTAACCATACTAGGAAGTACTTAATTTATTAAGCTACTGCTTTTCTTAATCTCAGTGGAGATATTTACTGATAAACAGCTACCTACGCAGCATGTACATGTCGTTCCTAAATGAGCTTTTATCTCTCTCCGCTCACCACAAATCAGATTTTTCTGAGGAGTTCCCAATACATTATCCTTTCCCCTGTGTAATTACCTTAACAAGCTCCAGCTGTTTTTATTCTCAGAAGGTTTACTCCCTGATATACAGCTGCCTACCCCCTTCGTAAGTGCAGGTCCTAAACCAGCTTTTTTCTCTGTTCCCTCACCACAATCCAGGCTCTTTTGAGGAGTTACTAGTACAGTAACCATACCAGGAAGTACTTAATTTATTAAGCTACTGCTTTTCTTAATCTCATTGGAGATATTTACTGATAAACAGCTACCTACGCAGCATGTTCATGTCGTTCCTAAATGAGCTTTTTTCTCTCTCCCCTCACCAAAATCCAGATTCTTTTGGGGAGTTACCAGTACAGTAACCACACAAGGAAGTACTTAATTTATTAAGATACTGCTTTTCTTAATCTCAGTGGAGATATTTACTGATAAACAGCTACCTACGCAGCATGTTCATGTCGTTCCTAAATGAGCTTTTATCTCTCTCCCCTCACCACAAATCAGATTCTTCTGAGGAGTTCCCAGTACATTATCCTTTCCCCTGTGTAATTACCTTAACAAGCTCCAGCTGTTTTTATTCTCAGAAGGTTTACTCCATGATATACAGCTGCCTACCCCCTTCGTAAGTGCAGGTCCTAAGTGAGCTTTTTTCTCTGTTCCCTCACCACAATCCAGATTCATTTGGGGAGTTACCAGTACAGTAACCATACCAGGAAGTACTTAATTTATTAAGCTACTGCTTTTCTTAATCTCAGTGGAGATATTTACTGATAAACAGCTACCTACGCAGCATGTTCATGTCGTTCCTAAATGAGCTTTTATCTCTCTCCGCTCACCACAAATCAGATTCTTCTGAGGAGTTCCCAGTACATTACCCTTTCCCCTGTGTAATTACCTTAACAAGCTCCAGCTGTTTTTATTCTCAGAAGGTTTACTCCCTGATATACAGCTGCCTACCGCCTTCGTATGTGCAGGTCCTAAACCAGCTTTTTTCTCTGTTCCCTCACCACAATCCAGGTTCTTTTGGGGAGTTACTAGTACAGTAACCATACCAGGAAGTACTTAATTTATTAAGCTACTGCTTTTCTTAATCTCAGTGGAGATATTTACTGATAAACAGCTACCTACGCAGCATGTTCATGTCGTTCCTAAATGAGCTATTTTCTCTGTTCCCTCACCACAATCCAGATTCTTTTGGGGAGTTACCAGTACAGTAACCATACAAGGAAGTACTTAATTTATTAAGCTACTGCTTTTCTTAATCTCAGTGGAGATATTTACTGATAAACAGCTACCTACGCAGCATGTTCATGTCGTTCCTAAATGAGCTTTTATCTCTCTCCCCTCACCACAAATCAGATTCTTCTGAGGAGTTCCCAGTACATTATCCTTTCCCTGTGTAATTACTTTAACAAGCTCCAGCTGTTTTTATTCTCAGAAGTTTTACTCCCTGATATACAGCTGCCTACCCCCTTCGTAAGTGTAGGTCCTAAATGAGCTTTTTTCTCTGTTCCCTCACCACAATCCAGATTCATTTGGGGAATTACCAGTACAGTAACCATACCAGGAAGTGCTTCATTTTTTAAGCTACTGCTTTTCTTAATCTCAGTGGAGATATTTACTGATAAACAGCTACCTATGCAGCATGTTCATGTCGTTCCTAAATGAGCTTTTATCTCTCTCCCCTCACCAAAAATCAGATTCTTCTGAGGAGTTCCCAGTACATTATCCTTTCCCCTGTGTAATTACCTTAACAAGATCCAGCTGTTTTTATTCTCAGAAGGTTTACTCCCTGATATACAGCTGCTTACCCCCTTCGTAAGTGCAGGTCCTAAACTAGCTTTTTTCTCTGTTCCCTCACCACAATCCAGGTTCTTTTGGGGAGTTACTAGTACAGTAACCATACCAGGAAGTACTTAATTTATTAAGCTACTGCTTTTCTTAATCTCAGTGGAGATATTTACTGATAAACAGCTACCTACGCAGCATATTCATGTCGTTCCTAAATGAGCTTTTTTCTCTGTTCCCTCACCACAATCCAGATTCTTTTGGGGAGTTACCAGTACAGTAACCATACAAGGAAGTACTTAATTTATTAAGCTACTGCTTTCCTTAATCTCAGTGGAGATATTTACTGATAAACAGCTACCTACGCAGCATGTTCATGTCGTTCCTAAATGAGCTTTTATCTCTCTCCCCTCACTACAAATCAGATTCTTCTGAGGAGTTCCCAGTACATTATCCTTTCCCCTGTGTAATTACCTTAACAAGCTCCAGCTGTTTTTATTCTCAGAAGGTTTACTCCCTGATATACAGCTGCCTACCCCCTTCGTAAGTGCAGGTCCTAAATGAGCTTTTTTCTCTGTTCCCTCACCACAATCCAGATTCATTTGGGGAGTTACCAGTACAGTAACCATACAAGGAAGTACTTAATTTATTAAGCTACTGCTTTTCTTAATCTCAGTGGAGATATTTACTGATCAACAGCTACCTACGCAGCATGTTCATGTCGTTCATAAATGAGCTTTTATCTCTCTCCCCTCACCACAAATCAGATTCTTCTGAGGAGTTCCCGGTACATTATCCTTTCCCCTGTGTAATTACCTTAACAAGCTCCAGCTGTTTTTATTCTCAGAAGGTTTACTCCCTGATATACAGCTGCCTACCCCCTTCGTAAGTGCAGGTCCTAAATGAGCTTTTTTCTCTGTTCCCTCACCACAATCCAGATTCATTTGGGGAGTTACCAGTACAGTAACCATACCAGGAAGTACTTAATTTATTAAGCTACTGCTTTTCTTAATCTCAGTGGAGATATTTACTGATAAACAGCTACCTACGCAGCATGTTCATGTCGTTCCTAAATGAGCTTTTATCTCTCTCCCGCTCACCACAAATCAGATTCTTCTGAGGAGTTCCCAGTACATTATCCTTTCCCCTGTGTAATTACCTTAACAAGCTCCAGCTGTTTTTATTCTCAGAAGGTTTACTCCCTGATATACAGCTGCCTACCCCCTCCGTAAGTGCAGGTCCTAAACCAGCTTTTTTCTCTGTTCCCTCACCACAATCCAGGTTCTTTTGGGGAGTTACTTGTACAGTAACCATATCAGGAAGTACTTAATTTATTAAGCTACTGCTTTTCTTAATCTCAGTGGAGATATTTACTGATAAACAGCTACCTACGCAGCATGTTCATGTCGTTCCTAAATGAGCTTTTTTCTCTGTTCCCTCAGCACAATCCAGATTCTTTTGGGGAGTTACCAGTACAGTAACCATACAAGGAAGTACTTAATTTATTAAGCTACTGCTTTTCTTAATCTCAGTGGAGATATTTACTGATAAACAGCTAACTACGCAGCATGTTCATGTCGTTCCTAAATGAGCTTTTATCTCTCTCCCCTCACCACAAATCAGATTCTTCTGAGGAGTTCCCAGTACATTATCCTTTCCCCTGTGTAATTACCTTAACAAGCTCCAGCTGTTTTTATTCTCAGAAGTTTTACTCCCTGATATACAGCTGCCTACCCCCTTCGTAAGTGCAGGTCCTAAATGAGCTTTTTTCTCTGTTCCCTCACCACAATCCAGATTCATTTGGGGAATTACCAGTACAGTAACCATACCAGGAAGTGCTTCATTTATTAAGCTACTGCTTTTCTTAATCTCAGTGGAGATATTTACTGATAAACAGCTACCTATGCAGCATGTTCATGTCGTTCCTAAATGAGCTTTTATCTCTCTCCCCTCACCAAAAATCAGATTCTTCTGAGGAGTTCCCAGTACATTATCCTTTCCCCTGTGTAATTACCTTAACAAGATCCAGCTGTTTTTATTCTCAGAAGGTTTACTCCCTGATATACAGCTGCTTACCCCCTTCGTAAGTGCAGGTCCTAAACTAGTTTTTTTCTCTGTTCCCTCACCACAATCTAGGTTCTTTTGGGGAGTTACTAGTACAGTAACCATACCAGGAAGTACATAATTTATTAAGCTACTGCTTTTCTTAATCTCAGTGGAGATATTTACTGATAAACAGCTACCTACGCAGCATATTCATGTCGTTCCTAAATGAGCTTTTTTCTCTGTTCCCTCACCACAATCCAGATTCTTTTGGGGAGTTACCAGTACAGTAACCATACAAGGAAGTACTTAATTTATTAAGCTACTGCTTTCCTTAATCTCAGTGGAGATATTTACTGATAAACAGCTACCTACGCAGCATGTTCATGTCGTTCCTAAATGAGCTTTTATCTCTCTCCCCTCACTATAAATCAGATTCTTCTGAGGAGTTCCCAGTACATTATCCTTTCCCCTGTGTAATTACCTTAACAAGCTCCAGCTGTTTTTATTCTCAGAAGGTTTACTCCCTGATATACAGCTGCCTACCCCCTTCGTAAGTGCAGGTCCTAAATGAGCTTTTTTCTCTGTTCCCTCACCACAATCCAGATTCATTTGGGGAGTTACCAGTACAGTAACCATACAAGGAAGTACTTAATTTATTAAGCTACTGCTTTTCTTAATCTCAGTGGAGATATTTACTGATCAACAGCTACCTACGCAGCATGTTCATGTCGTTCATAAATGAGCTTTTATCTCTCTCCCCTCACCACAAATCAGATTCTTCTGAGGAGTTCCCAGTACATTATCCTTTCCCCTGTGTAATTACCTTAACAAGCTCCAGCTGTTTTTATTCTCAGAAGGTTTACTCCCTGATATACAGCTGCCTACCCCCTTCGTAAGTGCAGGTCCTAAATGAGCTTTTTTCTCTGTTCCCTCACCACAATCCAGATTCATTTGGGGAGTTACCAGTACAGTAACCATACCAGGAAGTACTTTATTTATTAAGCTACTGCTTTTCTTAATCTCAGTGGAGATATTTACTGATAAACAGCTACCTACGCAGCATGTTCATGTCGTTCCTAAATGAGCTTTTATCTCTCTCCGCTCACCACAAATCAGATTCTTCTGAGGAGTTCCCAGTACATTATCCTTTCCCCTGTGTAATTACCTTAACAAGCTCCAGCTGTTTTTATTCTCAGAAGGTTTACTCCCTGATATACAGCTGCCTACCCCCTCCGTAAGTGCAGGTCCTAAACCAGCTTTTTTCTCTGTTCCCTCACCACAATCCAGGTTCTTTTGGGGAGTTACTTGTACAGTAACCATATCAGGAAGTACTTAATTTATTAAGCTACTGCTTTTCTTAATCTCAGTGGAGATATTTACTGATAAACAGCTACCTACGCAGCATGTTCATGTCGTTCCTAAATGAGCTTTTTTCTCTGTTCCCTCAGCACAATCCAGATTCTTTTGGGGAGTTACCAGTACAGTAACCATACAAGGAAGTACTTAATTTATTAAGCTACTGCTTTTCTTAATCTCAGTGGAGATATTTACTGATAAACAGCTAACTACGCAGCATGTTCATGTCGTTCCTAAATGAGCTTTTATCTCTCTCCCCTCACCACAAATCAGATTCTTCTGAGGAGTTCCCAGTACATTATCCTTTCCCCTGTGTAATTACCTTAACAAGCTCCAGCTGTTTTTATTCTCAGAAGGTTTACTCCCTGATATACAGCTGCCTACCCCCTTCGTAAGTGCAGGTCCTAAATGAGTTTTTTTCTCTGTTCCTCACCACAATCCAGATTCATTTGGGGAGTTATCAGTACAGTAACCATACCAGGAAGTACTTAATTTATTAAGCTACTGCTTTTCTTAATCTCAGTGGAGATATTTACTGATAAACAGCTACCTACGCAGCATGTTCATGTCGTTCCTAAATGAGCTTTTATCTCTCTCCCCTCACAACAAATCAGATTCTTCTGAGGAGTTCCCAGTACATTATCCTTTCCCCTGTGTAATTACCTTAACAAGCTCCAGCTGTTTTTATTCTCAGAAGGTTTACTCCCTGATATACAGCTGCCTACCCCCTTCGTAAGTGCAGGTCATAAACCAGCTTTTTTCTCTGTTCCCTCACCACAATCCAGGTTCTTTTGGGGAGTTCCTAGTACAGTAACCATACCAGGAAGTACTTAATTTATTAAGCTACTGCTTTTCTTAATCTCAGTGGAGATATTTACTGATAAACAGCTACCTACGCAGCATGTTCATGTCGTTCCTAAATGAGCTTTTTTCTCTGTTCCCTCACCACAATCCAGATTCTTTTGGGGAGTTACCAGTACAGTAACCATACAAGGAAGTACTTAATTTATTAAGCTACTGCTTTTCTTAATCTCAGTGGAGATATTTACTGATAAACAGCTACCTACGCAGCATGTTCATGTCGTTCCTAAATGAGCTTTTATCTCTCTCCCCTCACCACAAATCAGATTCTTCTGAGGAGTTCCCAGTACATTATCCTTTCCCCTGTGTAATTACCTTAACAAGCTCCAGCTGTTTTTATTCTCAGAAGGTTTACTCCCTGATATACAGCTGCCTACCCCCTTCGTAAGTGCAGGTCCTAAATGAGCTTTTTTCTCTGTTCCCTCACCACAATCCAGATTCTTTTGGGGAGTTTCCAGTACAGTAACCATACCAGGAAGTACTTAATTTATTAAGCTACTGATTTTATTAATCTCAGTGGAGATATTTACTGATAAACAGCTACCTACGCAGCATGTTCATGTCGTTCCTAAATGAGCTTTTATCTCTCTCCCCTCACCACAAATCAGATTCTTCTGAGGAGTTCCCAGTACATTATCCTTTCCCCTGTGTAATTACCTTAACAAGCTCCAGCTGTTTTTATTCTCAGAAGGTTTACTCCCTGATATACAGCTGCCTACCCCCTTCGGAAGTGCAGGTCCTAAATGAGCTTTTTTCTCTGTTCCCTCACCACAATCCAGATTCTTTTGGGGAGTTACCAGTACAGTAACTGAAAGACCCCCGAGTTTGGGTGGTCTTTTCTAGGGAGACCCCTTTCCAAGGATAATCGAGGCACGCGATGGATGCAACAGCAAGAGGTTTATTGAGGGTTGCTGGTACCCGGGCGTCCAAGTCCTCGCAGGGAGATGGCGCGCCGAGGCTCGATTTGTGGGGGGTTTTTAAGGGGTTTGCAGAAGCGGTTTACAGAAGCAAGAAGCATAGTTACAGGGTTCTGATTGGTCCTTCCCTTAAAGGGAATTTGCGGCTTTTCCAGTAATCATGGGTGGTTATCTGCCTAGCCCTGAGAGTGGTTATCTGCCCTGCCTAGCCTTGAGGGTGGTTATCTGCCCTGCCTAGCCTTGAGGGTGGTTATCTGCCCTGCCTACTCCTGAGTTTCGTCAAAATGTGCAAGATGGCTTTCCTCGTGTCCCGGAGGAAGAGGGGTTTGGGTAACTTCCTACTCAAGGGGGCTCTTTTAGCCTCTTTCATCCCCCCCTTTTCTTCTTTAACCATTTCTAATCCTAGAAATCAGAGTCCTGAACCTCGTTAAGGGCAGCATACTGTTGTCTGATTATATGGGTCCAGCCAACGTTGACACCAGGGTGGTTATCCAGGGAGACCTGGTGAACCAACTCTCAAACAACCCTGTTGTTCCTAAGGCCACACATGAACAAATCCAGGCTTTACCTACAAAACCATCTCAGCGAGGGAATCAAGCAGTTAAAGATATGAGATCTTTCTGGTTAACATTTAGATGACATCACATAAGTCCCTTAACCCCTCAGATGCAGGCACAGAAGTTTCACATCAAACCCCCAATTCTGACCCCATTTACCTATTTATCTTATAGCCAATTTGATTATATTCATATGCTTTAATTTTAAGACATACTGATATCATTTGCTACATACTCAAACTTTCTAGGGATTGTCATTCTTACTTTTAGCATACCAAAACCGTTTCATCTAAAGGAAATGTTTTTGCTTCCCTAATTCTCTTTCTAAAGTCTTTCTTTATTAACATATCCCTACTCACACCACCTTTTACTTCCTCACGCCAGCAGCGACTTACTGGAACATTCTGTAACACTTGACTTTTTAAATCCCTTTCTTATTCTCCAAGGCTTACTATACTAACTTTTCTCTTTACAGTTTCTGGGGCTTCTTTGTTGTTAGAGTTTTAAACTGTCTACATTTTTTTCTTCCTCTGGTTTGTAGAATCTAGTTTATCTCAGCTACATCAAGGCAAATTACTGTGACTCTACCCACAGGCTGTTGGGGAAAACAAAGGTGGGGCAAGGGTCAGCCTGATGGGGACTGTTGCTCCTAAAAAGCCAGACCAGAGCCAACTATCATGAGTTACTATTTTAGAGTGGATTTTCCCTGATTCCAGTGCCTTTAAGTGCCTAAGGTTGGCCAGTGGCATCTGTAAGATCCACCCTCAGGAGGGCTCCATGAAGATGCCCCCAGACAGTTTAAATCTCTGTCCAGTTACCTTGGTATCTGGCACACCTGATGGCAGTTACCTCCCTTTCTTCTGAGGTCACACCCTAATTCATCTGGACACATTTTAATACTCCCACTCCAGGCATTGCCTGGAAGTGACTCTCCAGCCTGTCATACATGCTTTGATTTTAGTAGCAGGCCAGTCTGCTTGAAAATTTCTTACAATATCCAATTTTCTTAATAGAGCTAGTTATCTCCAGTCAACTCAAGAATGTCCCCCAAAAATTTTAGTTTCAGCAGATCCAAAGCACTTTCCAGCAGAAATCAGCTGCTCATGATAAGAGTCCCATTTGTTTTACCAAGATAGGGCTACACAGGGTGAAAATGTAGATTCTTCCAGATGACTGTTAGACTCTCCTTGATCTTCACTCAAATGCAATGGGTAGGGGTCATGGTGGTATCAGGCAGTAGTGGCTTCCAGCGGTTCCAGTAGAATGTCACACCTTCTGGGTTACCTGCAACTTTCTCCATAGACTGGTTAGAGAAGCTTAACCTAAGTTAACCTGAGGCATAACTTTAGTCAAATTTCCTTGTATTTTCCTGATTCCTTTTTAAGCACACTAGATTTTGTAGGCTGGCACATCACTGAATGTCAAGACGGCTTTAGCAATTAATGGACCTTGGGTCATTTTGCCAGGGCAATAAGTTTAAATCAGATAACTCTGTTTTCCATGCCCCTAATTTATCCTGTCTCATCTTCCCGAAAACAATTCTAGTCCCTTGGCCCTAAAAAGGGGGGCTGATGGGCGAAGATCATCCATCTTCTGTAACTTCTTCAGGCTGACTCAGGGACGTTGACCTTACCTCGCCAGGAATCTATAATTTTATTCCACTTTACCAAGGGGCTGCAGGATCAGATGTCCATTAGGAGCTTTACTTCAAACTGGGAATTACATTTAACATTTAACTTTTAACAACTACACAGACTTCTTTTTGAGCTACCGCAGTGTAGCCTTCTAACATCTTAGTTTGCAAAAGCATTTTCCTGACTGGCTAGGGAACTGATCTCTGATGACCTAACAGTGCCTAAAGTACCTTTGCAGGCCATTAACAGATCTCAATAAGGACACGATCTCAGGTCTACAAGCTTTCTTTCCTGAAGAGATGTATCAGCTTAGCTTTACTACCCACTATCACAGATGACTGGCAAGTTCCTGTAAAATTCTCACTGCCAGTCAGGGCTTTGAGTCCAGTTACAAAGTAGACAGACATGGGCAATAAAAGGCATGCTTATGAACTATTCTTCTAGGACCTCCCATTTCTGATTAACTTTTGAAAGGCCAAACAGCAGTGACTCTAGGATCTGACACCCTCTCTGCCATCCAAGCAGTGGCTTACTGCCTCTGGATGCACAATCACTCTGACCCAGGAGTAACTTTTCCATGCTGGTATAAATGCACCTTTGTCATTTCTCTTGGTCCATCACTGGACTTGGACTCAGGGCCTGAGTGCTGTCCCTCAGCTCTCCAGCTCAAGTCTAGCACCCTACCACTTTGAGCCTCAAAGCAACTCATGACTATTTCCAGCACTTCTGCTGGTCAGCTGGACAAGAAGACTCCCACAGGGACCTTTTTCTGCCTGGACTGGCTTCGAACAGCAGATTTCGGATCAATGAGTCTTACAAGAGGCCACTTTACTCCAATTAAAAGCAACAAGGTGGTCCACATAGAAATAGTTTTTAAGCATACTCTTACCTGGAGCTTATTAAGGGCCAGTGTTAGATCTTGACAAACTTGTAGGGATCATCTGTCCTTCTCTGTGGGCCTGCTGGAAATGGTTACAAAAAACTACAGAGAAACTGGAATGGCAATTAGCGCTTATCTGCGTTGGAAAAAAAAAAAAAAAAACTCTGAAGCTTAGAGGCATTCTGAAGCCAGTGCTGCCCTTTGCCTTTGGGCTGCCCGTTTTAAAAGAGCCCTTTTCTTTTTTTTTTTTAATGCAAGAATTACAATTACAAAATTAGAAATACTTATCCATTCAGCTTTAAACTTAAGGGAGTAGTGACAGTTTGACCCATGATTTCAAATACACAGAGTCCTAGGACAGACAAGACGAACAGCAGGGAGATAAGACCAAGACAGACTTTCGCGGCGCGGCTTCGGCGGAAAACCGAAAACAAAACTTCTAATGGAGACTGTAACTGTGAGAGTCCGGATCTCTCGTCTCCCTGACAAATCACGTAACCCTCGGTTAGCGGGGCAGCCCCGAATGGACTGACTATTTTCCAGGCTACGGATGACAGATGGGTCAGCTTGGCCCCAGACACCACTGGGACGTCTCCCAGGGCTGCGGTCGGGAGTACGAGCTCGTCAGCTCCTCCACAGAGCCGCCAGATACAGAGCTAGTTAGCTAACTAGTACAGACGCAAGCGCAGAACACAAAAACAAAGACACAGAAATCCACAGACAAGTGCGATCGCTGGCCAGCTTACCTCCCGTCGGTGAGTCGGTGGTCCCTGGGTGGGGGTCTCCTATCCCGGACGAGCCCCCAGATGAAAGACCCCCGAGTTTGGGTGGTCTATTCTAGGGAGACCCCTTTCCAAGGATCAGCGAGGCACGCGATGGATGCAACAGCAAGAGGTTTATTGAGGGTTGCGGGTACCCGGGCGACCAAGTCCTCGCAGGGAGATGGCGCGCCGAGGCTCGATTTGTGGGGGGTTGTTAAGGGGTTTGCAGAAGCGATTTACAAAAGCAAGAAGCATAGTTACAGGGTTCTGATTGGTCCTTCCCTTAAAGGGAATTTGCGGCTTTTCCAGTAATCATGGGTGGTTATCTGCCTAGCCCTGAGAGTGGTTATCTGCCCTGCCTAGCCTTGAGGGTGGTTATCTGCCCTGCCTAGCCTTGAGGGTGGTTATCTGCCCTGCCTAGCCTTGAGGGTGGTTATCTGCCCTGCCTAGCCCCGAGTTTCGTCAAAATGTGCAAGATGGCTTTCCTCGTGTCCCGGAGGGAGAGGGGTTTGGGTAACTACCTACTCAAGGGGGCTCGTTTAGCCTCTTTCATAACCATACCAGGAAGTACTTAATTTATTAAGCTACTGCTTTTCTTAATCTCAGTGGAGATATTTACTGATAAACAGCTACCTACGCAGCATGTTCATGTCGTTCCTAAATGAGCTTTTATCTCTCTCCCGTCACCACAAATCAGATTCTTCTGAGGAGTTCCCATTACATTATCCTTTCCCCTGTGTAATTACCTTAACAAGCTCCAGCTGTTTTTATTCTCAGAAGGTTTACTCCCTGATATACAGCTGCCTACCCCCTTCGTAAGTGCAGGTCCTAAATTAGCTTTTTTCTCTGTTCCCTAACCACAATCCAGATTCTTTTGGGGAGTTACCAGTACAGTAACCATACCAGGAAGTACTTAATTTATTAAGCTACTGCTTTTCTTAATCTCAGTGGAGATATTTACTGATAAACAGCTACCTACGCAGCATGTTCATGTCGTTCGTAAATAAGCTTTTATCTCTCTCCCCTCAACACAAATCAGATTCTTCTGAGGAGTTCCCAGTACATTATCCTTTCCCCTGTGCAATTACCTTAACAAGCTCCAGCTGTTTTTATTCTCAGAAGATTTACTCCCTGATATACAGCTGCCTACCCCCTTCGTAAGTGCAGGTCCTAAATGAGCTTTTTTCTCTGTTCCCTCACAACAATCCAGATTCTTTTCGGGAGTTACCAGTACAATAACCATACCAGGAAGTACTTAATTTATTAAGCTACTGCTTTTCTTAATCTCAGTGGAGATATTTACTGATAAACAGCTACCTACACAGCATGTTCATGTCGTTCCTAAATGAGCTTTTATCTCTCTCCCCTCACCACAAATCAGATTCTTCTGAGGAGTTCCCAGTACAATATCCTTTCCCCTATGTAATTACCTTAACAAGCTCCAGCTGTTTTTATTCTCAGAAGGTTTACTCCCTGATATACAGCTGCCTACCCCCTTCGTAAGTGTAGGTCCTAAACCAGCTTTTTTCTCTGTTCCCTCACCACAATCCAGGTTCTTTTGGGGAGTTCCTAGTACAGTAACCATACCAGGAAGTACTTAATTTATTAAGCTACTGCTTTTCTTAATCTCAGTGGAGATATTTACTGATAAACAGCTACCTACGCAGCATGTTCATGTCGTTCCTAAATGAGCTTTTTTCTCTGTTCCCTCACCACAATCCAGATTCTTTTGGGGAGTTACCAGTACAGTAACCATACAAGGAAGTACTTAATTTATTAAGCTACTGCTTTTCTTAATCTCAGTGGAGATATTTACTGATAAACAGCTACCTACGCAGCATGTTCATGTCGTTCCTAAATGAGCTTTTATCTCTCTCCCCTCACCACAAATCAGATTCTTCTGAGGAGTTCCCAGTACATTATCCTTTCCCCTGTGTAATTACCTTAACAAGCTCCAGCTGTTTTTATTCTCAGAAGGTTTACTCCCTGATATACAGCTGCCTACCCCCTTCGTAAGTGCAGGTCCTAAATGAGCTTTTTTCTCTGTTCCCTCACCACAATCCAGATTCTTTTGGGGAGTTTCCAGTACAGTAACCATACCAGGAAGTACTTAATTTATTAAGCTACTGATTTTATTAATCTCAGTGGAGATATTTACTGATAAACAGCTACCTACGCAGCATGTTCATGTCGTTCCTAAATGAGCTTTTATCTCTCTCCCCTCACCACAAATCAGATTCTTCTGAGGAGTTCCCAGTACATTATCCTTTCCCCTGTGTAATTACCTTAACAAGCTCCAGCTGTTTTTATTCTCAGAAGGTTTACTCCCTGATATACAGCTGCCTACCCCCTTCGGAAGTGCAGGTCCTAAATGAGCTTTTTTCTCTGTTCCCTCACCACAATCCAGATTCTTTTGGGGAGTTACCAGTACAGTAACTGAAAGACCCCCGAGTTTGGGTGGTCTTTTCTAGGGAGACCCCTTTCCAAGGATAATCGAGGCACGCGATGGATGCAACAGCAAGAGGTTTATTGAGGGTTGCTGGTACCCGGGCGTCCAAGTCCTCGCAGGGAGATGGCGCGCCGAGGCTCGATTTGTGGGGGGTTTTTAAGGGGTTTGCAGAAGCGGTTTACAGAAGCAAGAAGCATAGTTACAGGGTTCTGATTGGTCCTTCCCTTAAAGGGAATTTGCGGCTTTTCCAGTAATCATGGGTGGTTATCTGCCTAGCCCTGAGAGTGGTTATCTGCCCTGCCTAGCCTTGAGGGTGGTTATCTGCCCTGCCTAGCCTTGAGGGTGGTTATCTGCCCTGCCTACTCCTGAGTTTCGTCAAAATGTGCAAGATGGCTTTCCTCGTGTCCCGGAGGAAGAGGGGTTTGGGTAACTTCCTACTCAAGGGGGCTCTTTTAGCCTCTTTCATCCCCCCCTTTTCTTCTTTAACCATTTCTAATCCTAGAAATCAGAGTCCTGAACCTCGTTAAGGGCAGCATACTGTTGTCTGATTATATGGGTCCAGCCAACGTTGACACCAGGGTGGTTATCCAGGGAGACCTGGTGAACCAACTCTCAAACAACCCTGTTGTTCCTAAGGCCACACATGAACAAATCCAGGCTTTACCTACAAAACCATCTCAGCGAGGGAATCAAGCAGTTAAAGATATGAGATCTTTCTGGTTAACATTTAGATGACATCACATAAGTCCCTTAACCCCTCAGATGCAGGCACAGAAGTTTCACATCAAACCCCCAATTCTGACCCCATTTACCTATTTATCTTATAGCCAATTTGATTATATTCATATGCTTTAATTTTAAGACATACTG
Source organism: Perognathus longimembris pacificus (assembly GCF_023159225.1). Taxonomy (NCBI): domain Eukaryota; kingdom Metazoa; phylum Chordata; class Mammalia; order Rodentia; family Heteromyidae; genus Perognathus; species Perognathus longimembris. Next base: position 19,954 of record NW_025956798.1, on the reverse strand, counting down.
ATATCATTTGCTACATACTCAAACTTTCTAGGGATTGTCATTCTTACTTTTAGCATACCAAAACCGTTTCATCTAAAGGAAATGTTTTTGCTTCCCTAATTCTCTTTCTAAAGTCTTTCTTTATTAACATATCCCTACTCACACCACCTTTTACTTCCTCACGCCAGCAGCGACTTACTGGAACATTCTGTAACACTTGACTTTTTAAATCCCTTTCTTATTCTCCAAGGCTTACTATACTAACTTTTCTCTTTACAGTTTCTGGGGCTTCTTTGTTGTTAGAGTTTTAAACTGTCTACATTTTTTTCTTCCTCTGGTTTGTAGAATCTAGTTTATCTCAGCTACATCAAGGCAAATTACTGTGACTCTACCCACAGGCTGTTGGGGAAAACAAAGGTGGGGCAAGGGTCAGCCTGATGGGGACTGTTGCTCCTAAAAAGCCAGACCAGAGCCAACTATCATGAGTTACTATTTTAGAGTGGATTTTCCCTGATTCCAGTGCCTTTAAGTGCCTAAGGTTGGCCAGTGGCATCTGTAAGATCCACCCTCAGGAGGGCTCCATGAAGATGCCCCCAGACAGTTTAAATCTCTGTCCAGTTACCTTGGTATCTGGCACACCTGATGGCAGTTACCTCCCTTTCTTCTGAGGTCACACCCTAATTCATCTGGACACATTTTAATACTCCCACTCCAGGCATTGCCTGGAAGTGACTCTCCAGCCTGTCATACATGCTTTGATTTTAGTAGCAGGCCAGTCTGCTTGAAAATTTCTTACAATATCCAATTTTCTTAATAGAGCTAGTTATCTCCAGTCAACTCAAGAATGTCCCCCAAAAATTTTAGTTTCAGCAGATCCAAAGCACTTTCCAGCAGAAATCAGCTGCTCATGATAAGAGTCCCATTTGTTTTACCAAGATAGGGCTACACAGGGTGAAAATGTAGATTCTTCCAGATGACTGTTAGACTCTCCTTGATCTTCACTCAAATGCAATGGGTAGGGGTCATGGTGGTATCAGGCAGTAGTGGCTTCCAGCGGTTCCAGTAGAATGTCACACCTTCTGGGTTACCTGCAACTTTCTCCATAGACTGGTTAGAGAAGCTTAACCTAAGTTAACCTGAGGCATAACTTTAGTCAAATTTCCTTGTATTTTCCTGATTCCTTTTTAAGCACACTAGATTTTGTAGGCTGGCACATCACTGAATGTCAAGACGGCTTTAGCAATTAATGGACCTTGGGTCATTTTGCCAGGGCAATAAGTTTAAATCAGATAACTCTGTTTTCCATGCCCCTAATTTATCCTGTCTCATCTTCCCGAAAACAATTCTAGTCCCTTGGCCCTAAAAAGGGGGGCTGATGGGCGAAGATCATCCATCTTCTGTAACTTCTTCAGGCTGACTCAGGGACGTTGACCTTACCTCGCCAGGAATCTATAATTTTATTCCACTTTACCAAGGGGCTGCAGGATCAGATGTCCATTAGGAGCTTTACTTCAAACTGGGAATTACATTTAACATTTAACTTTTAACAACTACACAGACTTCTTTTTGAGCTACCGCAGTGTAGCCTTCTAACATCTTAGTTTGCAAAAGCATTTTCCTGACTGGCTAGGGAACTGATCTCTGATGACCTAACAGTGCCTAAAGTACCTTTGCAGGCCATTAACAGATCTCAATAAGGACACGATCTCAGGTCTACAAGCTTTCTTTCCTGAAGAGATGTATCAGCTTAGCTTTACTACCCACTATCACAGATGACTGGCAAGTTCCTGTAAAATTCTCACTGCCAGTCAGGGCTTTGAGTCCAGTTACAAAGTAGACAGACATGGGCAATAAAAGGCATGCTTATGAACTATTCTTCTAGGACCTCCCATTTCTGATTAACTTTTGAAAGGCCAAACAGCAGTGACTCTAGGATCTGACACCCTCTCTGCCATCCAAGCAGTGGCTTACTGCCTCTGGATGCACAATCACTCTGACCCAGGAGTAACTTTTCCATGCTGGTATAAATGCACCTTTGTCATTTCTCTTGGTCCATCACTGGACTTGGACTCAGGGCCTGAGTGCTGTCCCTCAGCTCTCCAGCTCAAGTCTAGCACCCTACCACTTTGAGCCTCAAAGCAACTCATGACTATTTCCAGCACTTCTGCTGGTCAGCTGGACAAGAAGACTCCCACAGGGACCTTTTTCTGCCTGGACTGGCTTCGAACAGCAGATTTCGGATCAATGAGTCTTACAAGAGGCCACTTTACTCCAATTAAAAGCAACAAGGTGGTCCACATAGAAATAGTTTTTAAGCATACTCTTACCTGGAGCTTATTAAGGGCCAGTGTTAGATCTTGACAAACTTGTAGGGATCATCTGTCCTTCTCTGTGGGCCTGCTGGAAATGGTTACAAAAAACTACAGAGAAACTGGAATGGCAATTAGCGCTTATCTGCGTTGGAAAAAAAAAAAAAAAACTCTGAAGCTTAGAGGCATTCTGAAGCCAGTGCTGCCCTTTGCCTTTGGGCTGCCCGTTTTAAAAGAGCCCTTTTCTTTTTTTTTTTTAATGCAAGAATTACAATTACAAAATTAGAAATACTTATCCATTCAGCTTTAAACTTAAGGGAGTAGTGACAGTTTGACCCATGATTTCAAATACACAGAGTCCTAGGACAGACAAGACGAACAGCAGGGAGATAAGACCAAGACAGACTTTCGCGGCGCGGCTTCGGCGGAAAACCGAAAACAAAACTTCTAATGGAGACTGTAACTGTGAGAGTCCGGATCTCTCGTCTCCCTGACAAATCACGTAACCCTCGGTTAGCGGGGCAGCCCCGAATGGACTGACTATTTTCCAGGCTACGGATGACAGATGGGTCAGCTTGGCCCCAGACACCACTGGGACGTCTCCCAGGGCTGCGGTCGGGAGTACGAGCTCGTCAGCTCCTCCACAGAGCCGCCAGATACAGAGCTAGTTAGCTAACTAGTACAGACGCAAGCGCAGAACACAAAAACAAAGACACAGAAATCCACAGACAAGTGCGATCGCTGGCCAGCTTACCTCCCGTCGGTGAGTCGGTGGTCCCTGGGTGGGGGTCTCCTATCCCGGACGAGCCCCCAGATGAAAGACCCCCGAGTTTGGGTGGTCTATTCTAGGGAGACCCCTTTCCAAGGATCAGCGAGGCACGCGATGGATGCAACAGCAAGAGGTTTATTGAGGGTTGCGGGTACCCGGGCGACCAAGTCCTCGCAGGGAGATGGCGCGCCGAGGCTCGATTTGTGGGGGGTTGTTAAGGGGTTTGCAGAAGCGATTTACAAAAGCAAGAAGCATAGTTACAGGGTTCTGATTGGTCCTTCCCTTAAAGGGAATTTGCGGCTTTTCCAGTAATCATGGGTGGTTATCTGCCTAGCCCTGAGAGTGGTTATCTGCCCTGCCTAGCCTTGAGGGTGGTTATCTGCCCTGCCTAGACTTGAGGGTGGTTATCTGCCCTGCCTAGCCTTGAGGGTGGTTATCTGCCCTGCCTAGCCCCGAGTTTCGTCAAAATGTGCAAGATGGCTTTCCTCGTGTCCCGGAGGGAGAGGGGTTTGGGTAACTACCTACTCAAGGGGGCTCGTTTAGCCTCTTTCATAACCATACCAGGAAGTACTTAATTTATTAAGCTACTGCTTTTCTTAATCTCAGTGGAGATATTTACTGATAAACAGCTACCTACGCAGCATGTTCATGTCGTTCCTAAATGAGCTTTTATCTCTCTCCCGTCACCACAAATCAGATTCTTCTGAGGAGTTCCCATTACATTATCCTTTCCCCTGTGTAATTACCTTAACAAGCTCCAGCTGTTTTTATTCTCAGAAGGTTTACTCCCTGATATACAGCTGCCTACCCCCTTCGTAAGTGCAGGTCCTAAATTAGCTTTTTTCTCTGTTCCCTCACCACAATCCAGATTCTTTTGGGGAGTTACCAGTACAGTAACCATACCAGGAAGTACTTAATTTATTAAGCTACTGCTTTTCTTAATCTCAGTGGAGATATTTACTGATAAACAGCTACCTACGCAGCATGTTCATGTCGTTCGTAAATAAGCTTTTATCTCTCTCCCCTCAACACAAATCAGATTCTTCTGAGGAGTTCCCAGTACATTATCCTTTCCCCTGTGCAATTACCTTAACAAGCTCCAGCTGTTTTTATTCTCAGAAGATTTACTCCCTGATATACAGCTGCCTACCCCCTTCGTAAGTGCAGGTCCTAAATGAGCTTTTTTCTCTGTTCCCTCACAACAATCCAGATTCTTTTCGGGAGTTACCAGTACAATAACCATACCAGGAAGTACTTAATTTATTAAGCTACTGCTTTTCTTAATCTCAGTGGAGATATTTACTGATAAACAGCTACCTACACAGCATGTTCATGTCGTTCCTAAATGAGCTTTTATCTCTCTCCCCTCACCACAAATCAGATTCTTCTGAGGTGTTCCCAGTACAATATCCTTTCCCCTATGTAATTACCTTAACAAGCTCCAGCTGTTTTTATTCTCAGAAGGTTTACTCCCTGATATACAGCTGCCTACCCCCTTCGTAAGTGTAGGTCCTAAACCAGCTTTTTTCTCTGTTCCCTCACCACAATCCAGGTTCTTTTGGGGAGTTACTAGTACAGTAACCATACCAGGAAGTACTTAATTTATTAAGCTACTGCTTTTCTTAATCTCAGTGGAGATATTTACTGATAAACAGCTACCTACGCAGCATGTTCATGTCGTTCATAAATGAGCTTTTATCTCTCTCCCCTCACCACAAATCAGATTCTTCTGAGGAGTTCCCAGTACATTATCCTTTCCCCTGTGTAATTACCTTAACAAGCTCCAGCTGTTTTTATTCTCAGAAGGTTTACTCCCTGATATAAAGCTGCCTACCCCCTTCGTAAGTGCCGGTCCTAAATGAGGTTTTTTCTCTGTTCCCTCACCACAATCCAGATTCATTTGGGGAGTTACCAGTACAGTAACCATACCAGGAAGTACTTAATTTATTAAGCTACTGCTTTTCTTAATCTCAGTGGAGATATTTACTGATAAACAGCTACCTACGCAGCATGTTCATGTCGTTCTTAAATGAGCTTTTATCTCTCTCCCCTCACCACAAATCAGATTCTTCTGAGGAGTTCCAAGTAAATTATCCTTTCCCCTGTGTAATTACCTTAATAAGCTCCAGCTGTTTTTATTCTCAGAAGGTTTACTCCATGATATACAGCTGCCTACCCCCTTCGGAAGTGCAGGTCCTAAATGAGCTTATTTCTCTGTTCCCTGACCACAATCCAGATTCTTTTGGGGAGTTACCAGTACAGTACCCATACCAGGAAGTACTTAATTTATTAAGCTACTGCTTTTCTTAATCTCAGTGGAGATATTTACTGATAAACAGCTACCTACGCAGCATGTTCATGTCGTACCTAAATGAGCTTTTATTTCTGTCCCCTCACCAACAAACCAGATTCTTCTGAGGAGTTCCCAGTACTTTATCCTTTTCCCTGTGCTTTTCGTAATCTCAGTGGAGATATTTACTGATAAACAGCTACCTACGCAGCATGTTCATGTCGTTCTTAAATGAGCTTTTATCTCTCTCCCCTCACCACAAATCAGATTCTTCTGAGGAGTTCCCAGTACAATATCCTTTCCCCTAAGTAATTACCTTAACAAGCTCCAGCTGTTTTTATTCTCAGAAGGTTTACTCCCTGATATACAGCTGCCTACCCCCTTCGTAAGTGTAGGTCCTAAACCAGCTTTTTTCTCTGTTCCCTCACCACAATCCAGGTTCTTTTGGGGAGTTACTAGTACAGTAACCATACCAGGAAGTACTTAATTTATTAAGCTACTGCTTTTCTTAATCTCAGTGGAGATATTTACTGATAAACAGCTACCTACGCAGCATGTTCATGTCGTTCCTAAATGAGCTTTTATCTCTCTCCCCTCACCACAAATCAGATTCTTCTGAGGAGTTCCCAGTACATTATCCTTTCCCCTGTGTAATTACCATAAAAAGCTCCGGCTGTTTTTATTCTCAGAAGGTTTACTCCCTGATATACAGCTGCCTACCCCCTTCGTAAGTGCAGGTCCTAAATGAGCTTATTTCTCTGTTCCCTCACCACAATCCAGATTCTTTTCGGGAGTTACCAGTACAGTAACCATACCAGGAAGTACTTAATTTATTAAGCTACTGCTTTTCTTAATCTCAGTGGAGATATTTACTGATAAACAGCTACCTACACAGCATGTTCATGTCGTTCCTAAATGAGCTTTTATCTCTCTCCCCTCACCACAAATCAGATTCTTCTGAGGAGTTCCCAGTACAATATCCTTTCCCCTAAGTAATTACCTTAACAAGCTCCAGCTGTTTTTATTCTCAGAAGGTTTACTCCCTGATATACAGCTGCCTACCCCCTTCGTAAGTGTAGGTCCTAAACCAGCTTTTTTCTCTGTTCCCTCACCACAATCCAGGTTCTTTTGGGGAGTTACTAGTACAGTAACCATACCAGGAAGTACTTAATTTATTAAGCTACTGCTTTTCTTAATCTCAGTGGAGATATTTACTGATAAACAGCTACCTACGCAGCATGTTCATGTCGTTCCTAAATGAGCTTTTATCTCTCTCCCCTCACCACAAATCAGATTCTTCTGAGGAGTTCCCAGTACATTATCCTTTCCCCTGTGTAATTACCTTAAAAAGCTCCGGCTGTTTTTATTCTCAGAAGGTTTACTCCCTGATATACAGATGCCTACCCCCTTCGTAAGTGCAGGTCCTAAATGAGCTTATTTCTCTGTTCCCTCACCACAATCCAGATTATTTTGGGGAGTTACCAGTACAGTACCCATACCAGGAAGTACTTAATTTATTAAGCTACTGCTTTTCTTAATCTCAGTGGAGATATTTACTGATAAACAGCTACCTACGCAGCATGTTCATGTCGTACCTAAATGAGCTTTTATCTCTGTCCCCTCACCAACAAACCAGATTCTTCTGAGGAGTTCCCAGTACTTTATCCTTTTCCCTGTGCTTTTCGTAATCTCAGTGGAGATATTTACTGATAAACAGCTACCTATGCAGCATGTTCATGTCGTTCCTAAATGAGCTTTTATCTCTCTTCCCTCACCACAAATCAGATTCTTCTGAGGAGTTCCCAGTACATTATCCTTTCCCCTGTGTAATTACCTTAAAAAGCTCCGGCTGTTTTTATTCTCAGAAGGTTTACTCCCTGATATACAGCTGCCTACCCCCTTCGTAATTGCAGGTCCTAAATGAGCTTTTTCCTCTGTTCCCTCACAACAATCCAGATTCTTTTGGGGAGTTACCAGTACAGGAACCATACCAGGAAGTACTTAATTTATTAAGCTACTGCTTTTCTTAATCTCAGTGGAGATATTTACTGATAAACAGCTACCTATGCAGCATGTTCATGTCTTTCCTAAATGAGCTTTTATCTCTCTCAGATCACCACAAATAAGATTCTTCTGAGGAGTTCCCAGTACATTATCCTTTCCCCTGTGTAATTACCTTAACAAGCTCCAGCTGTTTTTATTCTCAGAAGGTTTACTCCCTGATATACAGCTGCCTACCCCCTTCGTAATTGCAGGTCCTAAATGAGCTTTTTCCTCTGTTCCCTCACAACAATCCAGATTCTTTTCGGGAGTTACCAGTACAGTAACCATACCAGGAAGTACTTATTTTATTAAGCTGCTGCTCTTCTTAATCTCAGTGGAGATATTTACTGATAAACAGCTACCTACACAGCATGTTCATGTCGTTCCTAAATGAGCTTTTATCTCTCTCCCCTCACCACAAATCAGATTCTTCTGAGGAGTTCCCAGTACAATATCCTTTCCCCTATGTAATTACCTTAACAAGCTCCAGCTGTTTTTATTCTCAGAACGTTTACTCCCTGATATACAGCTGCCTACCCCCTTCGTAAGTGTAGGTCCTAAACCAGCTTTTTTCTCTGTTCCCTCACCACAATCCAGGTTCTTTTGGGGAGTTACTAGTACAGTAACCATACCAGGAAGTACTTAATTTATTAAGCTACTGCTTTTCTTAATCTCAGTGGAGATATTTACTGATAAACAGCTACCTACGCAGCATGTTCATTTCGTTCCTAAATGAGCTTTTATCTCTGTCCCCTCACCAACAAACCAGATTCTTCTGAGGAGTTCCCAGTACTTTATCCATTTCCCTGTGCTTTTCGTAATCTCAGTGGAGATATTTACTGATAAACCGCTACCTACGCAGCATGTTCATGTCGTTCCTAAATGAGCTTTTATCTCTCACCCCTCACCACAAATAAGATTCTTCTTAGGAGTTCCCAGTACATTATCCAATCCCCTGTGTAATTACCTTTATAAGCTCCAGCTGTTTTTATTCTCAGAAGTTTTACTCCCTGATATAAAACTGCCTACACCCTTCGTAAGTGCAGGTCCTAAATGAGCTTTTTTCTCTGTTCCCTCACCACAATCCAGATTCTTTTGGGGAGTTACCAGTACAGTAACCATACCAGGAAGTACTTAATTTATTAAGCTACTGATTTTCTTAATCTCAGTGGAGATATTTACTGATAAACAGCTACCTACGCAGCATGTTCCTGTCGTTCCTAAATGCGCTTTTTTCTCTGTTCCCTCACCACAATCCAGACTCTTTTGGGGAGATACCAGTACAGTAACCATACAAGGAAGTACTTAATTTATTAAGCTACTGCTTTTCTTAATCTCAGTGGAGATATTTACTGATAAACAGCTAGCTACGCAGGATGTTCATGTCGTTCCTAAATGAGCTTTTATCTCTCTCCCCTCACCACAAATCAGATTCTTCTGAGGAGTTCCCAGTACATTATCCTTTCCCCTGTGTATTTACCTTAACAAGCTCCAGCTGTTTTTATTCTCAGAAGGTTTACTCCCTGATATACACCTGCCTACCCCCTTCGTAAGTGCAGGTCCTAAATGAGCTTTTATCTCAGTTCCCTCACCACAATCCAGATTCATTTGGGGAGTTACCAGTACAGTACCCATACCAGGAAGTACTTAACTTATTAAGCTACTGCTTTTCTTAATCTCAGTGGAGATATTTACTGATAAACAGCTACCTATACAGCATGTTCATGTCGTTCCTAAATGAGCTTTTATCTCTCTCCCCTCACCACAAATCAGATTCTTCTGAGGAGTTCCCAGTACATTATCCTTTCCCCTGTGTAATTACCTTAACAAGCTCCAGCTGCTTTTATTTTCAGAAGGTTTACTCCATGATATACAGCTGCCTACCCCTTTCGTAAGTGCAGGTCCTAAATGAGCTTTTTTCTCTGTTCCCTCACCACAATCCAGATTCTTTTGGGGAGTTACCAGTACAGTAACCATACCAGGAAGTACTTAATTCATTAAGCTACTGCTTTTCTTAATCTCAGTGGAGATATTTACTGATAAACAGCTACCTACGCAGCATATACATGTCGTTCCTAAATGAGTTTTTTTCTCTGTTCCTTCACCACAATCCAGATGCTTTTGGGGAGTTACCAGTACAGTATCCATACGAGGAAGTACTTAATTTATTACGCTACTTCTTTTCTTAATCGCAGTGGAGATATTTACTGATAAACAGCTACGTATGCAGCATGTTCATGTCGTTCCTAAATAAACTTTTATCCCTCTCCCCTAACCAGAAATCAGATTCTTCTGAGGAGTTCCCAGTACATTATCCTTTACCCTGTGTAATTACCTTAACAAGCTCCAGCTGTTTTTATTCTCAGAAGGTTTACTCCCTGATATACAGCTGCCTACCCCCTTCGTAAGTGCAGATCCTAAATGAGCTTTTTTCTCTGTTCCCTCACCACAATCCAGATTCTTTTGGGAGTTACCAGTACAGTATCCATACCAGGAAGTACTTAATTTATTATGCTACTGCTTTTCTTAAGCTCAGTGGAGATATTTACTGATAAACAGCTACGTATGCAGCATGTTCATGTCGTTCCTAAATGAGCTTTTATCTCTCTCCCCCACCACAAATCAGATACTTCTGAGGAGTTCCCAGTACATTATCCTTTCCCCTGTGTAATTACCTTAACAAGCTCAAGCTTTTTTTATTCTCAGAAGGTTTACTCACTGATATACAACTGCCTACCCCCTTCGTAAGTGCAGGTCTTAAATGAGCTTTTTTCTCTGTTCCCTCACCACAATCCAGATTCATTTTTGGAGTTACCAGTACAGTAACCATATCAGGAAGTACTTAATTTATTAAGCTACTGCTTTTCTTAATCTCAGTGGAGATATTTACTGATAAACAGCTACCTAGGCAGCACGTTCATGTCGTTCCTAAAGGAGCTTTTATCTCTCTCCCCTCACCACAAATCAGATTCTTCTGAGGAGTTCCCAGTACATTATCCTTTCCCCTGTGTAATTAATTACCTTAACAAGCTCAGGCTGTTTTTATTCTCAGAAGGTTTACTCCCTGATATACAGCTGCCTACCCCCTTCGTAAGTGCAGGTCCTAAATGAGCTTTTTTCTCTGTTCCCTCACCACAATCCAGATTCTTTTGGGGAGTTACCAGTACAGTATCCATACCAGGAAGTACTTAATTTATTACGCTACTGCTTTTCTTAATCTCAGTGGAGATATTTACTGATAAACAGCTACCTACGCAGCATGTTTATGTCGTTCCTAAATGAGCTTTTATCTCTCTCCCCTCACGACAAATCATTTTATTCTGAGGAGTTCCCAGTACATTATCCTTTCCCCTGTGTAATTACCTTAACAAGCTCCAGCTGTTTTTATTCTCAGAAGGTTTACTCCCTGATATACAGCTGCCTACCCCCTCCGTAAGTGCAGGTCCTAAACCAGCTTTTTTCTCTGTTCCCTCACCACAATCCAGGTTCTTTTGGGGAGTTACTTGTACAGTAACCATATCAGGAAGTACTTAATTTATTAAGCTACTGCTTTTCTTAATCTCAGTGGAGATATTTACTGATAAACAGCTACCTACGCAGCATGTTCATGTCGTTCCTAAATGAGCTTTTTTCTCTGTTCCCTCAGCACAATCCAGATTCTTTTGGGGAGTTACCAGTACAGTAACCATACAAGGAAGTACTTAATTTATTAAGCTACTGCTTTTCTTAATCTCAGTGGAGATATTTACTGATAAACAGCTAACTACGCAGCATGTTCATGTCGTTCCTAAATGAGCTTTTATCTCTCTCCCTCACCACAAATCAGATTCTTCTGAGGAGTTCCCAGTACATTATCCTTTCCCCTGTGTAATTACCTTAACAAGCTCCAGCTGTTTTTATTCTCAGAAGGTTTACTCCCTGATATACAGCTGCCTACCCCCTTCGTAAGTGCAGGTCCTAAATGAGTTTTTTTCTCTGTTCCTCACCACAATCCAGATTCATTTGGGGAGTTATCAGTACAGTAACCATACCAGGAAGTACTTAATTTATTAAGCTACTGCTTTTCTTAATCTCAGTGGAGATATTTACTGATAAACAGCTACCTACGCAGCATGTTCATGTCGTTCCTAATGAGCTTTTATCTCTCTCCCCTCACCACAAATCAGATTCTTCTGAGGAGTTCCCAGTACATTATCCTTTCCCCTGTGTAATTACCTTAACAAGCTCCAGCTGTTTTTATTCTCAGAAGGTTTACTCCCTGATATACAGCTGCCTACCCCCTTCGTAAGTGCAGGTCATAAACCAGCTTTTTTCTCTGTTCCCTCACCACAATCCAGGTTCTTTTGGGGAGTTCCTAGTACAGTAACCATACCAGGAAGTACTTAATTTATTAAGCTACTGCTTTTCTTAATCTCAGTGGAGATATTTACTGATAAACAGCTACCTACGCAGCATGTTCATGTCGTTCCTAAATGAGCTTTTTTCTCTGTTCCCTCACCACAATCCAGATTCTTTTGGGGAGTTACCAGTACAGTAACCATACAAGGAAGTACTTAATTTATTAAGCTACTGCTTTTCTTAATCTCAGTGGAGATATTTACTGATAAACAGCTACCTACGCAGCATGTTCATGTCGTTCCTTAATGAGCTTTTATCTCTCTCCCCTCACCACAAATCAGATTCTTCTGAGGAGTTCCCAGTACATTATCCTTTCCCCTGTGTAATTACCTTAACAAGCTCCAGCTGTTTTTATTCTCAGAAGGTTTACTCCCTGATATACAGCTGCCTACCCCCTTCGTAAGTGCAGGTCCTAAATGAGCTTTTTTCTCTGTTCCCTCACCACAATCCAGATTCTTTTGGGGAGTTTCCAGTACAGTAACCATACCAGGAAGTACTTAATTTATTAAGCTACTGATTTTATTAATCTCAGTGGAGATATTTACTGATAAACAGCTACCTACGCAGCATGTTCATGTCGTTCCTAAATGAGCTTTTATCTCTCTCCCCTCACCACAAATCAGATTCTTCTGAGGAGTTCCCAGTACATTATCCTTTCCCTGTGTAATTACCTTAACAAGCTCCAGCTGTTTTTATTCTCAGAAGGTTTACTCCCTGATATACAGCTGCCTACCCCCTTCGGAAGTGCAGGTCCTAAATGAGCTTTTTTCTCTGTTCCCTCACCACAATCCAGATTCTTTTGGGGAGTTACCAGTACAGTAACTGAAAGACCCCCGAGTTTGGGTGGTCTTTTCTAGGGAGACCCCTTTCCAAGGATAATCGAGGCATGCGATGGATGCAACAGCAAGAGGTTTATTGAGGGTTGCTGGTACCCCGGGCGTCCAAGTCCTCGCAGGGAGATGGCGCGCCGAGGCTCGATTTGTGGGGGGTTTTTAAGGGGTTTGCAGAAGCGGTTTACAGAAGCAAGAAGCATAGTTACAGGGTTCTGATTGGTCCTTCCCTTAAAGGGAATTTGCGGCTTTTCCAGTAATCATGGGTGGTTATCTGCCTAGCCCTGAGAGTGGTTATCTGCCCTGCCTAGCCTTGAGGGTGGTTATCTGCCCTGCCTAGCCTTGAGGGTGGTTATCTGCCCTGCCTACTCCTGAGTTTCGTCAAAATGTGCAAGATGGCTTTCCTCGTGTCCCGGAGGAAGAGGGGTTTGGGTAACTTCCTACTCAAGGGGGCTCTTTTAGCCTCTTTCATCCCCCCCTTTTCTTCTTTAACCATTTCTAATCCTAGAAATCAGAGTCCTGAACCTCGTTAAGGGCAGCATACTGTTGTCTGATTATATGGGTCCAGCCAACGTTGACACCAGGGTGGTTATCCAGGGAGACCTGGTGAACCAACTCTCAAACAACCCTGTTGTTCCTAAGGCCACACATGAACAAATCCAGGCTTTACCTACAAAACCATCTCAGCGAGGGAATCAAGCAGTTAAAGATATGAGATCTTTCTGGTTAACATTTAGATGACATCACATAAGTCCCTTAACCCCTCAGATGCAGGCACAGAAGTTTCACATCAAACCCCCAATTCTGACCCCATTTACCTATTTATCTTATAGCCAATTTGATTATATTCATATGCTTTAATTTTAAGACATACTGATATCATTTGCTACATACTCAAACTTTCTAGGGATTGTCATTCTTACTTTTAGCATACCAAAACCGTTTCATCTAAAGGAAATGTTTTTGCTTCCCTAATTCTCTTTCTAAAGTCTTTCTTTATTAACATATCCCTACTCACACCACCTTTTACTTCCTCACGCCAGCAGCGACTTACTGGAACATTCTGTAACACTTGACTTTTTAAATCCCTTTCTTATTCTCCAAGGCTTACTATACTAACTTTTCTCTTTACAGTTTCTGGGGCTTCTTTGTTGTTAGAGTTTTAAACTGTCTACATTTTTTTCTTCCTCTGGTTTGTAGAATCTAGTTTATCTCAGCTACATCAAGGCAAATTACTGTGACTCTACCCACAGGCTGTTGGGGAAAACAAAGGTGGGGCAAGGGTCAGCCTGATGGGGACTGTTGCTCCTAAAAAGCCAGACCAGAGCCAACTATCATGAGTTACTATTTTAGAGTGGATTTTCCCTGATTCCAGTGCCTTTAAGTGCCTAAGGTTGGCCAGTGGCATCTGTAAGATCCACCCTCAGGAGGGCTCCATGAAGATGCCCCCAGACAGTTTAAATCTCTGTCCAGTTACCTTGGTATCTGGCACACCTGATGGCAGTTACCTCCCTTTCTTCTGAGGTCACACCCTAATTCATCTGGACACATTTTAATACTCCCACTCCAGGCATTGCCTGGAAGTGACTCTCCAGCCTGTCATACATGCTTTGATTTTAGTAGCAGGCCAGTCTGCTTGAAAATTTCTTACAATATCCAATTTTCTTAATAGAGCTAGTTATCTCCAGTCAACTCAAGAATGTCCCCCAAAAATTTTAGTTTCAGCAGATCCAAAGCACTTTCCAGCAGAAATCAGCTGCTCATGATAAGAGTCCCATTTGTTTTACCAAGATAGGGCTACACAGGGTGAAAATGTAGATTCTTTCAGATGACTGTTAGACTCTCCTTGATCTTCACTCAAATGCAATGGGTAGGGGTCATGGTGGTATCAGGCAGTAGTGGCTTCCAGCGGTTCCAGTAGAATGTCACACCTTCTGGGTTACCTGCAACTTTCTCCATAGACTGGTTAGAGAAGCTTAACCTAAGTTAACCTGAGGCATAACTTTAGTCAAATTTCCTTGTATTTTCCTGATTCCTTTTTAAGCACACTAGATTTTGTAGGCTGGCACATCACTGAATGTCAAGACGGCTTTAGCAATTAATGGACCTTGGGTCATTTTGCCAGGGCAATAAGTTTAAATCAGATAACTCTGTTTTCCATGCCCCTAATTTATCCTGTCTCATCTTCCCGAAAACAATTCTAGTCCCTTGGCCCTAAAAAGGGGGGCTGATGGGCGAAGATCATCCATCTTCTGTAACTTCTTCAGGCTGACTCAGGGACGTTGACCTTACCTCGCCAGGAATCTATAATTTTATTCCACTTTACCAAGGGGCTGCAGGATCAGATGTCCATTAGGAGCTTTACTTCAAACTGGGAATTACATTTAACATTTAACTTTTAACAACTACACAGACTTCTTTTTGAGCTACCGCAGTGTAGCCTTCTAACATCTTAGTTTGCAAAAGCATTTTCCTGACTGGCTAGGGAACTGATCTCTGATGACCTAACAGTGCCTAAAGTACCTTTGCAGGCCATTAACAGATCTCAATAAGGACACGATCTCAGGTCTACAAGCTTTCTTTCCTGAAGAGATGTATCAGCTTAGCTTTACTACCCACTATCACAGATGACTGGCAAGTTCCTGTAAAATTCTCACTGCCAGTCAGGGCTTTGAGTCCAGTTACAAAGTAGACAGACATGGGCAATAAAAGGCATGCTTATGAACTATTCTTCTAGGACCTCCCATTTCTGATTAACTTTTGAAAGGCCAAACAGCAGTGACTCTAGGATCTGACACCCTCTCTGCCATCCAAGCAGTGGCTTACTGCCTCTGGATGCACAATCACTCTGACCCAGGAGTAACTTTTCCATGCTGGTATAAATGCACCTTTGTCATTTCTCTTGGTCCATCACTGGACTTGGACTCAGGGCCTGAGTGCTGTCCCTCAGCTCTCCAGCTCAAGTCTAGCACCCTACCACTTTGAGCCTCAAAGCAACTCATGACTATTTCCAGCACTTCTGCTGGTCAGCTGGACAAGAAGACTCCCACAGGGACCTTTTTCTGCCTGGACTGGCTTCGAACAGCAGATTTCGGATCAATGAGTCTTACAAGAGGCCACTTTACTCCAATTAAAAGCAACAAGGTGGTCCACATAGAAATAGTTTTTAAGCATACTCTTACCTGGAGCTTATTAAGGGCCAGTGTTAGATCTTGACAAACTTGTAGGGATCATCTGTCCTTCTCTGTGGGCCTGCTGGAAATGGTTACAAAAAACTACAGAGAAACTGGAATGGCAATTAGCGCTTATCTGCGTTGGAAAAAAAAAAAAAAAACTCTGAAGCTTAGAGGCATTCTGAAGCCAGTGCTGCCCTTTGCCTTTGGGCTGCCCGTTTTAAAAGAGCCCTTTTCTTTTTTTTTTTTAATGCAAGAATTACAATTACAAAATTAGAAATACTTATCCATTCAGCTTTAAACTTAAGGGAGTAGTGACAGTTTGACCCATGATTTCAAATACACAGAGTCCTAGGACAGACAAGACGAACAGCAGGGAGATAAGACCAAGACAGACTTTCGCGGCGCGGCTTCGGCGGAAAACCGAAAACAAAACTTCTAATGGAGACTGTAACTGTGAGAGTCCGGATCTCTCGTCTCCCTGACAAATCACGTAACCCTCGGTTAGCGGGGCAGCCCCGAATGGACTGACTATTTTCCAGGCTACGGATGACAGATGGGTCAGCTTGGCCCCAGACACCACTGGGACGTCTCCCAGGGCTGCGGTCGGGAGTACGAGCTCGTCAGCTCCTCCACAGAGCCGCCAGATACAGAGCTAGTTAGCTAACTAGTACAGACGCAAGCGCAGAACACAAAAACAAAGACACAGAAATCCACAGACAAGTGCGATCGCTGGCCAGCTTACCTCCCGTCGGTGAGTCGGTGGTCCCTGGGTGGGGGTCTCCTATCCCGGACGAGCCCCCAGATGAAAGACCCCCGAGTTTGGGTGGTCTATTCTAGGGAGACCCCTTTCCAAGGATCAGCGAGGCACGCGATGGATGCAACAGCAAGAGGTTTATTGAGGGTTGCGGGTACCCGGGCGACCAAGTCCTCGCAGGGAGATGGCGCGCCGAGGCTCGATTTGTGGGGGGTTGTTAAGGGGTTTGCAGAAGCGATTTACAAAAGCAAGAAGCATAGTTACAGGGTTCTGATTGGTCCTTCCCTTAAAGGGAATTTGCGGCTTTTCCAGTAATCATGGGTGGTTATCTGCCTAGCCCTGAGAGTGGTTATCTGCCCTGCCTAGCCTTGAGGGTGGTTATCTGCCCTGCCTAGCCTTGAGGGTGGTTATCTGCCCTGCCTAGCCTTGAGGGTGGTTATCTGCCCTGCCTAGCCCCGAGTTTCGTCAAAATGTGCAAGATGGCTTTCCTCGTGTCCCGGAGGGAGAGGGGTTTGGGTAACTACCTACTCAAGGGGGCTCGTTTAGCCTCTTTCATAACCATACCAGGAAGTACTTAATTTATTAAGCTACTGCTTTTCTTAATCTCAGTGGAGATATTTACTGATAAACAGCTACCTACGCAGCATGTTCATGTCGTTCCTAAATGAGCTTTTATCTCTCTCCCCGTCACCACAAATCAGATTCTTCTGAGGAGTTCCCATTACATTATCCTTTCCCCTGTGTAATTACCTTAACAAGCTCCAGCTGTTTTTATTCTCAGAAGGTTTACTCCCTGATATACAGCTGCTACCCCCTTCGTAAGTGCAGGTCCTAAATTAGCTTTTTTCTCTGTTCCCTCACCACAATCCAGATTCTTTTGGGGAGTTACCAGTACAGTAACCATACCAGGAAGTACTTAATTTATTAAGCTACTGCTTTTCTTAATCTCAGTGGAGATATTTACTGATAAACAGCTACCTATGCAGCATGTTCATGTCGTTCGTAAATAAGCTTTTATCTCTCTCCCCTCAACACAAATCAGATTCTTCTGAGGAGTTCCCAGTACATTATCCTTTCCCATGTGCAATTACCTTAACAAGCTCCAGCTGTTTTTATTCTCAGAAGAATTACTCCCTGATATACAGCTGCCTACCCCCTTCGTAAGTGCAGGTCCTAAATGAGCTTTTTTCTCTGTTCCCTCACAACAATCCAGATTCTTTCGGGAGTTACCAGTACAGTAACCATACCAGGAAGTACTTAATTTATTAAGCTACTGCTTTTCTTAATCTCAGTGGAGATATTTACTGATAAACAGCTACCTACACAGCATGTTCATGTCGTTCCTAAATGAGCTTTTATCTCTCTCCCCTCACCACAAATCAGATTCTTCTGAGGAGTTCCCAGTACAATATCCTTTCCCCTATGTAATTACCTTAACAAGCTCCAGCTGTTTTTATTCTCAGAAGGTTTACTCCCTGATATACAGCTGCCTACCCCCTTCGTAAGTGTAGGTCCTAAACCAGCTTTTTTCTCTGTTCCCTCACCACAATCCAGGTTCTTTTGGGGAGTTACTAGTACAGTAACCATACCAGGAAGTACTTAATTTATTAAGCTACTGCTTTTCTTAATCTCAGTGGAGATATTTACTGATAAACAGCTACCTACGCAGCATGTTCATGTCGTTCATAAATGAGCTTTTATCTCTCTCCCCTCACCACAAATCAGATTCTTCTGAGGAGTTCCCAGTACATTATCCTTTCCCCTGTGTAATTACCTTAACAAGCTCCAGCTGTTTTTATTCTCAGAAGGTTTACTCCCTGATATAAAGCTGCCTACCCCCTTCGTAAGTGCCGGTCCTAAATGAGCTTTTTTCTCTGTTCCCTCACCACAATCCAGATTCATTTGGGGAGTTACCAGTACAGTAACCATACCAGGAAGTACTTAATTTATTAAGCTACTGCTTTTCTTAATCTCAGTGGAGATATTTACTGATAAACAGCTACCTACGCAGCATGTTCATGTCGTTCTTAAATGAGCTTTTATCTCTCTCCCCTCACCACAAATCAGATTCTTCTGAGGAGTTCCAAGTAAATTATCCTTTCCCCTGTGTAATTACCTTAAAAAGCTCCAGCTGTTTTTATTCTCAGAAGGTTTACTCCCTGATATACAGCTGCCTACCCCCTTCGGAAGTGCAGGTCCTAAATGAGCTTATTTCTCTGTTCCCTGACCACAATCCAGATTCTTTTGGGGAGTTACCAGTACAGTACCCATACCAGGAAGTACTTAATTTATTAAGCTACTGCTTTTCTTAATCTCAGTGGAGATATTTACTGATAAACAGCTACCTACGCAGCATGTTCATGTCGTACCTAAATGAGCTTTTATTTCTGTCCCCTCACCAACAAACCACATTCTTCTGAGGAGTTCCCAGTACTTTATCCTTTTCCCTGTGCTTTTCGTAATCTCAGTGGAGATATTTACTGATAAACAGCTACCTACGCAGCATGTTCATGTCGTTCTTAAATGAGCTTTTATCTCTCTCCCCTCACCACAAATCAGATTCTTCTGAGGAGTTCCAAGTAAATTATCCTTTCCCTGTGTAATTACCTGTATAAAAGCTCCAGCTGTTTTTATTCTCAGAAGGTTTACTCCCTGATATACAGCTGCCTACCCCCTTCGTAAGTGCAGGTCCTAAATGAGTTTTTTTCTCTGTTCCCTCACCACAATCCAGATTCTTTTCGGGAGTTACCAGTACAGTAACCATACCAGGAAGTACTTAATTTATTAAGCTACTGCTTTTCTTAATCTCAGTGGAGATATTTACTGATAAACAGCTACCTACACAGCATGTTCATGTCGTTCCTAAATGAGCTTTTATCTCTCTCCCCTCACCACAAATCAGATTCTTCTGAGGAGTTCCCAGTACAATATCCTTTCCCCTATGTAATTACCTTAACAAGCTCCAGCTGTTTTTATTCTCAGAAGGTTTACTCCCTGATATACAGCTGCCTACCCCCTTCGTAAGTGTAGGTCCTAAACCAGCTTTTTTCTCTGTTCCCTCACCACAATCCAGGTTCTTTTGGGGAGTTACTAGTACAGTAACCATACCAGGAAGTACTTAATTTATTAAGCTACTGCTTTTCTTAATCTCAGTGGAGATATTTACTGATAAACAGCTACCTACGCAGCATGTTCATGTCGTTCCTAAATGAGCTTTTATCTCTCTCCCCCTCACCACAAATCAGATTCTTCTGAGGAGTTCCCAGTACATTATCCTTTCCCCTGTGTAATTACCTTAAAAAGCTCCGGCTGTTTTTATTCTCAGAAGGTTTACTCCCTGATATACAGCTGCCTACCCCCTTCGTAAGTGCAGGTCCTAAATGAGCTTATTTCTCTGTTCCCTCAC